>NC_056728.1:674570132-674687632 GCF_019279795.1 Protopterus annectens
TTTCAGTGTGATGACTGGATCAGTTGAGCCATGTGGGAAGGGAAGAGATTCAATTCACAACTCCTATCAAGTATATTTGTCAGTACACTACTATTCACTATTCTACATTCTGACTACACTTACACTCTACCTGGGCCTTGGGCCTGCTACAGAACACCAATAGAGGTACATAACAGATCAAGTGTACCCATATTTTAGTTATACAATCATACCTGTTTCTATACAGATTTCTTTACCTGTGTGCCCTGCGCAGATGAACTGTGTGCACATTACATTGCTGTTTCTACACATATTTCAGATTCACATATTAGTTGCAGGCCCTGGAGTACGTGTTGTGCTTTTGACATACATCTACTGTTACATTCTCTGTGTGCATGTTTCTTGGCAACTGGGGAAACTATCCATGGAAGCATGAAATTTGAGGGTCTTGTCTGGGCCAGACTGCAGAGTATGGATGGCTAGCTTGCATCTATTTGTAGGACTGGGACTGATCAACACAGCAATTGTACACCTTTCATAGTTATACACATCATACTAGTATTTCTATTCAGATTTCTTTACCTGTGTGCCTTGTGTGGAAAATATATGTGTTGCAGTACATAACTTGTTCTATTCAGATTGCAGTTTACAACTGTAGATTCAGACTGACATGTTAGTGATAGTCCCTGGATTTGAACCGTGGTGTTTGTGCAAAATTGAACTACACGTCTAGTCCTCATCAGACTGAGCTACTGGGAAGATGTTGTGTGCTGTTTGTGGCATTTTTATCTAGTACATATTTTTGTGCACAATTCTTTACTTATCAAATGTGCATTACTTTGTTTCCCATTTCCAGTACAAATTATACATACACAGCAGACATACAACTACATACTGCAATTTAGATTCCTGAGTACACAGTGTAGGTTTTAAGTCTGCACCTGGTAGCCGTAAACATTTTTTAGTACATTCACAGCTACATACCGCTGAAACTGAAAGGTTAATGCAGGTCAATGTTGGCAGACACACAAGCACAACACATTCTGATGGAAATATGTACTGTTCTTTTTTTTAGTTATTTGACATGCCCATTGTTAAGTATGCAGACAAGCAGTGCTAAATAAGTTCACCTCAGTTAATACAATTTGCAGGACATACACATTTCTATTTTTCAGGTACAAGTGAGATGACACACACCAGTGTTTGGGATCACCTTTATTAGTTTTGACATACATATCTGTGTACAACTCAGACATTCACAATTACTATTTCTGCATGATCTGCACAGTGGAATGCTTTTCATTTCTAAGTGTTATGGTAGTCCTGACATAGCACTTTCTTTGAAGGTTCACTCGGACACACCCATACATATGCTACTATTCCTCTCCTGCATATTGTACCTTGTTTGATACTGACATCAGTATTACACAGCAGCTGGGAATACTCCATTGTAATGCTGGCAGCCTGACACAAGCATTTATTCCTGACTTTTACAACACAATTATATTTATAGACAGTACTACCATTACTATTACTGCTAATATTAGGAGGTATTCTCTACTCACCATAATGTTGACGCAGCCGGGCCAGTCGCTGGGCATGAGCCTTGACATTCTGGGATATCTCTACAGCAGCTCTATGGGGAGAGATGACACATTAATCATACCTGAAAATCCACAAAAAGGCTCACACAAGGTGCAGTGCAGCAAGCAAAATTGTAGTCCAAATTCAAACACAATGCAGCAAACAACAGTGATCCAGCAAGCATAAATAAATCAACTTTGAACTCCAAGTTTAATCAAATTCAAAACGTAAGCACTTTCATCCCTTAAAATATTTATACAGGAACTTCATCAAAGTACTTTACATCCAGCTTCCTTTTAAAAGGTAAAACTTGTGACCTCACTTCCTCTCCTCCATTCATCTACAAAAATGTTTTTAAAGGGCCACTGTTTTTTTTTCATGTATTAACATTCATTAACTCATGAGATACATCTTCACCTGAGCTAGGGAGAAATCTCAAAAGGCAAACAAGAAATATGTGAACAAACAACTCCATCTGTGCAAAATATAAAATCCAAAAAAAGAAACCTTAGCAACTCCTGGCAATCTAGAAAAGAACTAAATCATCCCAGTGGTAGAAATGGCAATTTTGGCTATTCCGTCTGAGATCTTATTCATAACACATAGGTAATTTTGTCTGCCTTCAGCAACTCAATAATTCAAAGAAAAAATTAGCATGCCTCTGATATTCTGAGGACTGTAATAGAGATATATGGATAAGGGAGATCATCAATGCATATAGAAGAGATATGTTGTTATTTATTGACATTTGATTACTGGGAAAGTCTGACAGGGAAGGTGCCCATTTTCAGTGGAGGCACAGGGAGAAAAGGTCTAAAGTATAACAAAAAACATTTTAATATCAGTAATTTTGCAATCTTCAAAACTAACACAATAAAAACAATAAATGTATTAAGAGTAGATACAACGTATATGAAAATTATATAATATTTAGGGACATTTTAACCATTTCAGAGAAAATAAGGGTAAGTTAGTATAACCCAGACAAGAATTACACTACAGAGTGGGAGAAAAATAGCATTATGGCATATTTAGATAAAGAATCAGAGAGAAACTGATTGAAGTGAGGAAGTGAGTGAAGAATGGGGAGCAAGGAGGAATAAGTTATCAATAGGTACTTGCTCATATTTAGTGATATGGTTTATCCTGGGGTTGATCTACTGTAGAGACCAGAACATTGGCTAGGAAGTTTTTCAGAATGGTTTTAAAGGACTGGAGAGAGAGCATTGGTCTGATGGATACAGGTAAGGAGTTTCAAGCCTTAGCAACATGGAACAAGTACTGACCATGTCCAGCTAATTTGATAGATCTGTGAACAGAGAAGAGTTTTCGGTCAATGAATTGTATTGCCCAAATGGGAACATAATTGTTCAGAATGGTATTTAGTGGTGAACAAACTGATGGGTGCTGGATATTTTTTAGGTGGCAAGAAGCTGTGTATATTTTAGTTGATGGGGTCATTCGAACTAATTTATGCTTATTAGTGTTATACAGTGGTGGATTTTGAAATGAGTATTTGCTAGAATGTTAGCCACTTTAGTACAGTATTGCTCAAGTTTTGCTTTTTGTGATTTCTGGAGATTAGTAAGGATGGGAGCACCATAAATTAGTGAGGGAAGGAAGGAAGTAGTGGCAAGAGTAGTTTTAGTTGCATTGGTAAGAACGTTTTTGGCTCTATAAAGCATTTCTAGCTTTTGTGAGCTTTTTTATGCAATTTTATATGCGCGGGTCAAATTTAAGATTATCATCCACTATCACCCTAATAATTTGGTGTGAGGAGTGACTTTAATGGCTGTATTATTAATAGAGAGGATTTTCATTTATTTTTTCATGAGAGAGTGACTTGTAGAAAAAAAGAAGTATTTTTTGGGGGGGATGAAAATGAGCTGTGAGTTACAAAGTCATGATTCAGTTGCTGTTAAACCTTCTCTGAGTTATTTTTTGGAGATATGCCAAATTGTCAGCTGCACAAATGAGTGTGGAGTCATTTGCACACTATATAAGGGAGGCCTGTTGTGCGGATATGTGGAAGATGTTGGTGAGAATGTTAATGAGGAGGGGACCAAGGTTAGAGCCTTGTGGTATACCAGTGGTAACTGGAAGGTATGGAGATAGGGTGGGCTGGCATTTTACTGACTAATAACTATTGGAAAAGTAGCCTTTGAACATTAGAAAGGTGGAACAAGACCAAATAGAGGACATTTGATGTAAACATTTGCTGTGATGAACTGCTTTGAACATTTTAGATACGTCAGAAGTAAGGATAAAAATAGCTTTTCATTATCTCTAGCTTTATTGACAGTATCTATACATTTTAGAAGAACAGTGTTAGTATTATGGGAGGACAAATGATGTGCAGAGTGGTGGTCAGGAGTTCTTCCTGCAACTGATAGATTAGCAAATGTTTTTGTATACATTTTTCAAGTATTTTGGAAGGGGAGATAAGATTACTATAGATCTACAGTTAGTGATGTCTGTTGAAGTTCGTCATAAATGTAGATGGATAATGTGGGAGTTTGTTTTAGAGAGAGGGAATGTAGAATTCCTGGATTGATGTATTTATAAGAACTGAGACAGGATAGTCATTACTACTGGCTGCTGTTTTAAGATACTCACTTGGAAGGTCATCAGCTGATGTGTAACATGGTTTGAGTTTGCTTAAGAGTAGTTTTATATAGGATGTGGGCACAAGTTTAAAGGTGAAAGTGGATGTGGTGATGTGGCTGTTTGGCAGGGTTGAGATTAGATGTTGGGGAATCCTTGTTTATGGATGCTATACTAACTATGAAATACGAGTTGAATCCTACTGCACTTTTGAGTGTGAGTGATTGTGCGAAGGGTTAGGGTTGAATGTTTGGCTAGGATGCAAGATTTCTTTAATGGCTGTGCAAAATATTTTAGGGTTGTGTTTACTATTGTTCTGAAAATTGTTATTATATAGTTTTTGTCTTCCTTTATTTGCTTTTTAGCATGGTTGCAGAGCATACCTCTCAACTGTCCAGATTTTCACAGAATGTCCAGATTTTTGTTTCATATTTTTGGTCTGTTCCTCATAAAATTTGTGGTTTTCTCGTAAATCACTGGGATGATCTGAGGATTGAAGTCACTAAATAATGACACACATTTATGTTTCAGACTTTAAATCCTTTAGAAAATACATGTTAAAACAGTCCCTGTTACTCTAGCAACTTTCCAAGTTTATAAGAGCAATATTTAAAATATCTCCATATTTTTTGGCCCTTTGTCCCCCATTTTGTTGGGATCTGTCCAGATTTCTTGCACTAAGAAGTTGAGAGGTATGTTACAGAGAATTCTGAAGCTTTCAAGATATTGTGGTGTTTTATATTTTTGCCATTATTTCCACACTTTTTTCCATCCTGTATTAGCTTTCTAATATTTTTGAATAGCCAAATTGCATTATTTGTTTTTATTTGCTTCCTTCTATGGAGTGTAATGGCATTTAGGATATTTAGGAAAGTTGTAAGGGGAAGAGTTTTAGGATGTTTTGGTTCATAGATGATAGGGTAGTAATGACTATTTCTGTGTTATTATTGGGCAGGTTGCATGTTATTTTATCAACATGTTGTTTAAGTGGATGTGTGGTTTTATAGATTTGGATATGGTCACTGAGAGCATTTGACATTATACCTGTGGTATTATATTTGCTAGGGTTTGACGTTAAGATCCAGTCTAATAAGAAAATTGATCTCTTGCTATAATGTATGGGGGTTTTAATTAGCTGTGTGAAACCATATATGTTCATGCTAGATGTAGGGGAATTAGAAGTTATATCCAACCAATTGATATTGACATCACCTAGTAGTATTTTTACAGGTGGAATTGCTATGGAAAGCCAATGCAGGATTTCTTTCAGTGCAGCTATAGTGTTGCCGGAGGGAGCTAAAGAACAATAATACATATTCAGTTATATTTGATCATTTTCAGGAAAGTAATAAGAAGCTCTGCTGAACTAAATGTTGGTATTGATTTGTTGTAGAGGGAAATGTGGTGGTTGGGCAATATTAGAGCAACAACACCACTTTTCCTCTTATATGGTAATTACAGATTATATTATAGCCAAGAGGTGTAAATTTGAAGTTGTTTATGGTGGGTTTAAAGCCAAGTTTCAGTTATACTGAGCACACTAGGCTTGCGTTGGGTAATCCAGGCATGTACTTCAGTAGTTTAATTTCTTATGCATCTAATATTTGTGGTGGCAAATGGTAGATTACTGGGGTGTGTGTAGACCATTGCCAGGTTTAAGTAATGTGTGGAAAGGAATTGGCTTGATATTCGTTGTGATAGATGGGACCAGGGTGAAAGTCTCCTCCTAGGAGGATTTTAGTATATTGGGATATTACTGATTCTTAATTTATTTTATTTATTTTTGAAAGTATTTTTCCAATTAATTTTATTTTAATTTGAGTTGAAATGGAATTAATCAGTGTATATATGATGTAAATATCAGGGGCATGATTTGATGTGCTGTATGGAGTGTTTAGGGAGGAAGTACACATATGTTGTTGGGGCAGAGTTGGAGAGATCTCAAAAGCTGGGATGAGAGATGGCTTATTTGGAGGAGAAGATTAGAGTATAAGCTTAAGAGGAGCATGATTAAGGAAAGGGATCTGTATTTTATTGCTGGCAGGTAATGGGGAGGTAATAATCAAGAAGGATGCAAGAATTTGCAAGGGTATAGGATATTTCATGGTCGTAGAGTCTGAAAGATGTTAGAAGGTAGGTAAGAAGGGAGGAAGAATTTTCTATGAAGGAAGAGAGTTAGGTTGTCCTGTTATCTTCTCGTGTCTTTATGAAATGCAAGAAATAATGAGATTTGAAAGGACAGAGTATGAGGATGTTGTTAAGCTAGGAAGCAGTGAAAGTTTATCTGGGGGAAGGACAAACTGTGATGCAAATCAATGGATAGGTACTGTTGGGGAGGGGTTTGAGCATGAGTGGATATAGTACAAAGCAGTATAGGAGGGGAAAGGTTGGTGGGACTGCTGCTAAATTTATCTGGAAGTTGATAAATAGGAAAATGGAAACCAGAGTTTGTGTATGATAGTAGTAAATTTCTTCAGAGTGGGTTAGGAAATGGATATCACACATGAAATGTACTCTAAGAGGCAGTAAAAGGGAATTGGAGTAAGGTAGAGTGATGAGGCAAAGCTGTGTGTAGCAGGCTTCCCATCCTCAGGTCAATTATTGCAGAAAACAATCAGTTTATGATTGATACAGAGCAATTAACAAGGAAGTACAAAGTAAAACAGATTTTCTTTAATTTACTGAGTTTTGAAACAGGAAAACAGGGAGATTAAGCATCTGGCATATAGAGTATAATCTATTGGTCAAGAGAAAAGACAGTGGCCTACTTACTAAGTGGTCCTTAGAGTGCAAGGACTACTCCTTTGCATGTACTATCACAGCCACTTTCTAGCATAGAGCAGACATGATTTTCGCAAGTTACAGTTAATACACAGCAAGCATCTTCATGTCAAACTTGCTTACATTGCACAGTGACAATATTCTCAGTGAATGTGTTTGAGAGTCGGGCCATGTGGCAAAGATCTTTCAGTATGTCAGTGGTAAATGAAGTGACCACAGGCAATGAAAGAAAAGAAAAGAAAAAAACTCTGGTAAACTGTAATATTAATTGGAGACAATAAAGTTAATTCTTATTCTTAGAAATGGAGGAAGAACTACAGCAAGCCAAAGCAAGAGAACATGGGGTATTGTAAGAGCAGAGAGATAGCAAGAAAGTTTATGAATGTAAAGTCAAAATAGGGTTATCAGGAAGTATACTTATAGATAAACCAGAGTAATATTGTATATAGAGGAAACATAGCACTACAGTGATAACCCCAGTATAACACCACCACTTAGAAATCATCCATTGCATTAACCAGTATGTCAAAAAATGTTCTATATTCCATAACATCAGCAACTGAAATTACATACATATTTGTTAAAGGACACAGGCTCAACATGCATAAAGCTTAACTGACTTGAATGAAATCAGTAGAAATGCAATATACTACCAATGTATTTTTCTTGTTCTACATAGTTTTACAACCAATAGAAATGTAGTAACACATGATAAATACCTGCACTGTGAAGGAAGATGGTGACTGGAGGGAAGTGGAGATTGAAGTGAGGGAAGATTTAACAATACATTCAACTACAGTGACCCTCCCTCCCTCAGGTCAGCTATTACAGAGAGCAAGCGTTTATAGATGATACGGAGCAACTGACAAGGAAGTACAAAGTAAAACAGGTTTTCTTTCATTTAGTGATTGGAGAAACCAGAAAGGAAAAAGACTAAGTAACTAGTAAATCTAATCTTTTCCATTGTTTTTAATGTTTTGATTAGATTTGTGTTTTATTGTGCCAGTTTCTATCTTTTCGCATTTTAGTTTTATGCTCAAGTTTGATTTCATATATAGTAGGTGGTTTTAAGGATAAAATGGAGTTGAATCTAGTTTAAGCTGATCATCCTGTCTAGGACCGATAATGGCTGGTGGTTGAATGATCTAACATCTATGAAATCATTCTTTGGTGTCATGCTCTCTGTTTAGTTGAAATTATTGATTTAGTTAAGAGTATTTCATCATTGCTTCAGCTTGCGTTTTGCATTTCCATTTTATTGAGCAATAGGCAATTTGTTAATGAATGGTATTTAATATTCTGATTGCTTGTGCTAATAGTGTTTTTGTATTATAAATTAATTAGATTACTTTGTTGGGTTATGTCTCATTTCAGAGCGTAGCGGCTGGTGTATTGACAGTGACCACTCTATACAAAACTGGGTGTTACTTTATTACTTTTATTGGATGCCCTTGTAGTAGTTCCACGTATGATTATTTTGTTTGGATTGTTTCTATTTGTTAGTGACTGGATTTTTTGGATCTCTTAGAGATCTATGATTGGTTATTTTTCTGTATGTTAGTTATTTGCTTTAGATTGTTTAGACACTTAAAGAAGCACCGTTCATGGTGTAATTGTGTTTATTTATTTTACATTTATTGAATTGTTTCTAAGTTGTGTGTAAATCCTTCTTATAGATACTGGTATATCATATATATTTGTGATGTAAGGATGCTTTGCTCTATCCCTTGGTTTCTGTTTCTGTTTTTTAAAATGGAGTACAATGAATTTATGTGGATTGTGGGGTCTATATTGAAACATTGAATGCTTAAAACAGTGAACGATGTTTCATCTACCCTTTTTCAGTGAAAACTGAAAATGTCGACACCACAGAACAGTGATTTCTTTCCTAGGGAAAGAAATTGCTGTTCCAACCAAAAAAAAAAAAAACAGTAAACACTTTCAAACACATACACATGTACCTTAACCCTAATTGTACCCCCCAAAAATACAGTAAACAACTGAAAACATATGCACGTAACCCAACCATACATTTAATGGAAAAAAATAAAGTAAACATTTTAAAACATATGCACTTACCTTAACCCGCCCCCTCACCCTAAGGTCAGTAACTCTTGCACATTTATGTAAACAGTTCCAAACACATGCACACTTATGTTAACCCTAATTCTACCGCCAAAACAAAAGTAAACAACTGAAAACACATACACATGTAACTCAACCATACATCTAATGCAAAAAAAAAAAAAAACAGTAAATACTTTCATACATATGCACTTACCTTAACCCGCACCCTAACCCTAAGGTCAGTAACTGTTGCACATTCATGCTCGGGAGCTATACCGGACAAGGAACCACACTACAGTGCAGAACACAGCAAAGCAACAAAGCGGTCAAGTGACTTCTTTCCCAGGGAAATAATTTGTTGAACAGCCACTTCGCTGTTTTGCCTGTTCGCTCTTTATGTGTCGATGAAAACGCATTTGACAAAGTGCGTTTTCGTCATTCTAATAGGAACCAGGATTGTGACCTAGGTGACACTGTATTCTTTTAGTTCTTAGTATGCCCTTTTATTTCTATGAGATTTTAGTGTTTTGACCGGGGTCTATAACACAACATCGAACTAACAAAAGTTTGATCATTCTAATATCGAACCCTAAAGTCCAAAACTCAACAAAACCAAAAACATAGAACAGCAATTTATTTCCCAGGGAATTTACCTTAAACTTAAACTAAAGTGGGGGGCTTCATCCCCCACACCCCCCTACTTAAATATGCCAACTCTGAGATCGCACCACAGTGGAGGAAATAGCAAAGCCCCGAAAACAGCCCACCAATTTTTTTTTCCCTGGGAAAACGTTGATGCGCCATGGCTTTGCTATTTTCAACTTTTGAACTTTAGGGTTCGATATTACAACATTCAAACTTGTTTTAGTTCGACGTTGTAATATAGACCTTTTTGATCGGTTGCACCAATAACTTTTTTCCCCTTCTATGGACCTGTTTGACCACATTATTAGGTTACAGATATTAAGTACATTCTATGTTTTTTTTCTGCTTTACAAAACAATGTATACTGAATTTAAATGTATAGTGACATATGTGACACTGTATTCCTATGGCTCCCAGTATGCCTTTCTATTTCTATGAGGCTTTAGGGTTTTGATTGGTTGTCCCGATCACATTCTTTCATTCCCCTTTTAAGAACCTGTCAGACCCCTTTACTAGGTTACAAATTTTTCAGCAAAGAGATTGGCTGATACTATACTGAGTTCTCCACCTTTATCTGGGTTACACTCTGTTAATTTTATTGGAGGTCTCCATGATGGCTCCACCTTGGATTTTTTGTTTTTTTGTCTTTTAGTGATTGAATTTTTATCTCACTTTGTTTTTTGTGATAGGTTGCATTTTAGTGCAATATTATTAGTTCATGCAATATGTATGTGCTTTGCATATGATCACTGTTTTGTTGCTTCTAAACATTTATGTGATTGCAATAATGGTTGTTTTTAGATCTAAAGAAGTGCCCTTACAGCCTGAATGCTGTCTTCTCTTTTTATTTTATTTCATTTATTTATTTTTATTATATTGAAGTGCTTTTAAGCCATGCTTGCATTCCTTGTTTAGTTGTTTTGTGAAAAATATAAAAAGATTTTTCAATAGAGGAGAATTACTCTTCTTAAATACAATTATTTACAGATGATGTATTATTAACTTCTGATAATATTGATTCATCATTACACCATATAATTAAAACGATGGAATGTTTTGAAGGTATTTCTAGACTGAAATTCAATCGTAACAAAACCAATATTTTGCTAATTAACAAAGATCTAAACAAAATTACTATACTAAAAATGTATAGTAATTTTATTTGCAATAATAATCAAATTAAATATTTGGAAGTTACTATAACTTCAAGTAGTAAATAACTAATAAAAGTAAATTATACAAATATAACTAAACAAGATTACACAATTCATTTCAAGATGGAATAAGCTATTCTTCACTCCAGAAGATATCCTAATAAAAATGATAATATTACCAACAATTTTGTTTTATATTCAGTCTTAAATCTTATCCCCAAATAAATTCTATGTTACTTAAATTTTTATGGTTCCTTAATAAACCTATGATTTTATTAGGATGGCATATGAAAAGCTGGGAAGACAGTGGTATTAGTTTGCCTAATTTTGATTTGTATATAAAATCAGGTAATATTCAAATTATAGTTCAATGTTTAAATAGTTCATATGATTCTAAATGGAAATTAATTCAAGAAAACATATTACAAAGTAATACCAAATTAGTGGTTGATCTGCATGTGCACATTGTATATAATAAATTCCATTGGATATTAACAGATTATTGTTTGAGCACTGATAATTCTTTCTCTAGCTCATTAATTATATTGTATCTATGTTTAGGAGATCTCTAAATAATAATTATAAAATAAAAAAAAATGTTTTTCTATTATTTCCCATAGCATTCACTATTGATTGTTTAACAACTCATAATCTAAGAAAAATGCTAGATTTTAAAGATAGTAGTTTAATATTTTGGCAACACTTCATAAATATTAATACAATATATTCAGCAAAATATTTATTAGCCAGATATAATTTAAAGCAAAATAATTTGATGATTTTGCAAAGTTGTAAAAATTGTGTACATGATAAAATAAAAGTGTCCTTAGACTCACTTGTAAAAAAAGTCCCGAAAATACTAAAATTTTTACTTAACATAATAATAATGTAAGTAAGGATAGGTCATATTTAGCACAGATATATAGGATATTAAGAATGGATTGTTCCTTTGTAGAAGTAAATGTTTGGGATTACTCTACAAGAATTAATAACAATGAGTTTTCTGATGTGAATAAAATATTAAACATTAAACATTAAATCGATAAACAAAACTTCTTCACTGTATTGGAAGTTACTTACTTGGAAATATTTGCATAGATCTTTTATAACTCTTCATAAGGTTGCAATAGTAAACAAGATATCAAATGTTAATTGTTGGAGATGTGGTGATAATATGGATGCAGACTGACTTCATATGATGCTAAAGTGTAAAATAGTATATCCATTTTGGAAGGAGTTTAAAAATGTATCTCAAGCATTGTGGTCAAATAAATGTATAATACATTAATTAATATTGTTTAATGCTCCAGTTCCAGAAATTATCCCAATAACACAAGAATCTCTTTTATGGTCAATTTTAGTGATTTCAAGGAAAGTTATTACTTTAAATTGGAAATGTAAAAATATCATATCATTCTCAGAATTTATAAATTTAGCAAAAAGTGTATTCAAAATAACCATTAAGAGGAGAACACTGAATATCATATATCAACATATTGCATGGAAAAAAATTAAGTAATTTATTTGTAAAATGCTAGTGATATATGTTTTAATTTTTAACAAAGGCTTTGCTATGGATGATTGTAAGTATTTTGTGTTACATTTTAATAATGTCTTTGATTTGATATATTGCAATTGTTGATAAAACTGAATATATTTTTTTAAATAATGTGAATGATGCCATAGTAAATACTGGGCAATGCTTTACTTACAACTACAAAACATTTTAAGTAATCAAAAACAACTCGCCTCTTTAGAGGAACAGCTTCTTACATTGTAGTTCTACTGTTATACCATCACGTGTTAGTTTTCAATATGAGGTGTTCCACCTGCAGAAAGTGAAAACTTGTTTTTCTATGATGTACGAAACTACTGTTGATGCATTTAACATGGAATTACATTAGCCTATGCATTAATTAAGGAAGAGAGGGAGGTATTGTGTAATCATTCTTTCTTGGTGTTATTGCAGGGATTTTCAGCTCTTCCAAACCAACAGGGGCCACCCTTTTGTTGTATATAGTAGGAAGGCTATATCCAGGTCCAAAGGTTTATAAGTTTGGGTTCCACAGAATATGACCCATGCACTTTAAGAAACTTAGTATTCAGTGGACATTAGTTGTGGAATATGTTTGCATTTAATGAGCAGTGTTAAATGAATTTTGTAGAGCATCTGATCCATTGCTGCCCTAGCTCTGATAGACTGTATCAGGAATTCAAATGCATGGTAAAATGCATTTATTTGTATCCTTTTTTAACTGGATTAGTCCCACTAGCCTATTTTCAGAGGAGAATTGAGATGCTAAATTTGGTCAGACCATCAGGAGAACTTTCCCTACTCTTTTTGATAAGTGCCATGCAATCTTTTATATCTTCCAGCACTACCACCAACTCAAGCAGATGGGGCCTTGGTTTAATGTCTCATCCAAAGGACAGCATCCCTAGGAGTTAAACATCCCCCTTATGCTGCACTGAAGTGTCAGTAAATGATCTACCTGGTGTGGGAACAGAGCTCACAGCCATCTGCACCAAAGATGATACTGCTTCCTGTTGTACCACTGACAGTGAGAGCAATTAAATAAAGCAGGACTATATGAAATTCTTCTTCAGTTGATCTGCACATTGAAAATCATTTTTTTAATATGTAAGGGATATAGTTTATACTGTTAAATAAATCCCTAGAAATTTATTATAGGAGTATATCAAATTCCTTATATAACTACATTATAACGCAAAAAAAAGTTTACACATATGACCAGCTAAGTTTATATAGTCATTTCTGTATTGCGACTTACCATTATTTTCTTTTCCTAGTGTTGTATGTGCATAACATCTGATAAAGATAATACATATTTAATGTTTCTTTATACTTATCTTCCAGTGATGAAGGAAGACTGGTCGTGGTACATTAGTGGAGATAGAAGGCCTTTTAACCCAAAGGAAAATAAGATACTTTTGTAGTTGTTACAAATTCAGAAAATTATATGCACAATTCCACAAATGCAACATTCCCTTTAAACTTAATTCATTCTCTTTATATTTTTTTCTAAATCAATATGTTTTCCTAAACAAAGTATTTTGTGTTTTTCCTTGATGGTGATAATATTACTGCTATCTGAAACAGTATATTCGATTGGCATGACTTATTATTGAAAAGAAAGACAAATTAAATTAATTTGTTATTTTCATATAATAAAGAATAACAATAGACTATTGATCAAGTCCTCTTTGTATCCTGAATCACATGGGCAGAATTTTGAATCTTTTCATTTTTTTTCTTGCATTCATTAATTCCCATTTGAGATCTCTTCTTTACATTTTAAATAAGGCATCATTAGCCACCTGTTCGAGTACATAATGTATGATTTGCATGACATTTCTGGTGCAAAATTTGGAATATCTGCCGGTTTTTGCTTATATATCTCCTGTCCATTAGAAATTTGGCATTAACTTCAGCAGTTATGTCATGTAATTTTCTAAATTAATCATATTTTATTAATTATTACCTAAGTAGCTCACTGCATATTAATCCAAAATTTTCTGGAATGCAAATGGCTGTTTTTCATTTTTCTTTTTGCAGATCATCTTTCATCTGCCAACATATTAAAAAGAGATCTCCCTCTCAGAATTTATTTTAATCTTATTTAATCTTTTACTTGTATCTGCATATCAGCTAGTCCAATATTATATACTAAATCAAATTCTTTCCTCAAACAAATTTTGGAACGGGATTGTGGCAATCACACCACTGCATTAACTTATAAAGTGGCTTGTTGCACCCCAGTGACTTTTTCCTCCACATTTTTCAGTAGAGTAAATATATGTGGACATATATTTTCATTAAATGTAGGTATTAATGTTATTGCTTCCCATCCATCCAATGCATAATATATCCTTGTCAATCCATTGCATGATTTCTTTATTTCAGTATTTATGAGATTACTATAGGATGGACTCCAAAATCCCAATGCAAAACTGCAGAAGGCACTGAGGTAAGCTCACAATATTCAATAAACAGAGTAATAGGTATGTTAACTGTAGAATTAGTATATAAGTATAATAGTAGGGAAACAATAAACAATGATATGTTTTCTGAAGCAGAAAAAGTTTATCTGGTCATAAAAAACTTTTGCTATAATACAAGTAAAAAAGAAAAATGTTCTCCCTTTGTTGACTACATAGCAAAGAACTTAAAAAAATAATGAGCAAAGATTACAAGACAAGAGACTTTTATTTTTAATGTTTCCTATAGCATTTACAAACAAATGTTTAGACTCTTACAACATGAAAAAAATAGGAGAAATGAAAGTAAATGTATTTGTATTCTAGTATCAATTTCTTGACTCTAATTATATACAGGAGGCCACTTCCCTCATAGCAAGATATAACATAAATCAAAATAATTGGCTAAGCATACAAACATTCAGAGAGTATATAGTAAATGAATTCAAAATAAGTCAAATAGTGAAATCCACATCTAGACCCAAAATGCTATCACTTTTTTTGTGAAATTAATACATTATGCAATAGTGATGAGTTTTCAGAGGCTACGAACGCACATACAAACCCCAGATGAAGCTCTATGGAATTACGCAGAAAAGGTTAATAAATTCAGATTTTCATAAGGAGAAAACAATAATATTTAAATCAATTAGTAATACTATATCATCTTCCTTTTGGAAAATCTACATATGGAAATTCATTCACAGAAGTTTCTCCTCATAAAGTGACGCTGGTGTCAGGAAATGAAATATATGAATGCTGGAAATGTGAAGAAACAGTATGTGCAGACTGGATGCATATGTTTATAGAATGTAAATCTGTAATCCCTTTTTGGCTGGAACTTAAATTTTTTATAAAAACATTGTGGTCAGAAAAATGTGAAGTGACTGACTCACTGTTATTATTTAATGCTCTGATGCCAGCATACATTCCAGGTACACAAGTGTACCTGCTCTGGTCTCTCCTTGCAATAGCAAGAAAAAACATTACCTCAAATTGGAAAAGTAAAACAATATATATAATTTGTGGAATTTATATCATTGGCCAAAATTGTATGTAATAGAGAATTGTTGACTACAACTTCAAGAACTTCAAGAATGACACATAAACAACTGGTTTGGTTAAAATTTTAAAAATTGTTAAATAAAATGTGAATGTATTGACAAAATCATATCTGTTATGGACACTGTATATAGTTAGGTTTATTTTCATTGTTTAATAGTTTTGTTACACCTGTAATTATAAAAATCAATAAAAATTATGTGAAAAAAAAGAATTAGTATATAAGTGAGTTCACGCTGCAAAAGGTGAGAGGATATGCCAGCATATTGTTATATATAATACAAATTTAGAACATTCAAATGCAGAGACCAGTAGTAACAATGTGTCAATACAAAGTTAATGTATTTTTGAGAAGGAATAAAATCAGTCATGTAATACAGCACATATATATGTGATGTATGTTGAAGAGGTGTGTGTGTGTGTGTGTGTGTGTGTGTGTGTGTGTGTGTGTGTGTGTGTGTGTGTGTGTGTGTGTGTGTGTGTGTGTGTGCTTGTTACAGAACTGTGGTACAATAACCCATTAAAGAGTAAATGTAGGTAGTATTACACATATGTACCAATGCCTTAAGTAAATATCCATATGTTGGATATGTATGCAGCTGTACTTTAAGAATATTGGAATACTGTAGAATCTAAGGAGTAGTTCAAGGCATAAAAAGATGATTTGACATACTATGTGTCATTACCAGCAAGTCAATAAGTATTAATTAAAAATATCTATGGGGAATGGGGTGTGTATTGGGAACACATGTAATGCACATATCCTAGAGAGTAGAGAATATAAGAAAGAAGAAAAAGATAATGGTAAAGAGGGATTAATACACGTGATAAAAGGGGAAAGAAGGTCAGAGAGAGGGAGGGAGAGAAAATCCCCCTTTTTCAGAGAAAATCAAGACTGGTGACATGGTAGTAAAAGATAGAGTACAATTGGGTCAAGAAGAAAGGCTAAACATCGATGCCACAATACATCGCAAACATAAGGTAGTGCAGTACAAAGGCACAGGGCCATTAACACATACAGACCAAAAGCAGACAGTGCAGATGGGACAGAGAATGCAATGATGAGGACAAACCATGGAGGGGTGCAATGTTGGCCACCAAGCCAAAAAGGTCAAAATAATGGTGTGTGTGTGTGTGCACCTCAATGTGGGACTAGGAATGGCTATTGTCATGGTATGCTGGAACATTACCTTTCAAGGGAGGATTGCACAGCATAGCACAACACATGTCGAACTGTGAACTACCTTATCATGGCAGCTATGGACATATATATAAATGGCATGTGCTTCACTTGCTAATAACCCAATGACAAATCCTGGCTCAACAAATTATCAAATTTAATAGCTAGCACATAATAGTATTTTGGCAAAGCAACAGCACAATGCACCTGATACAGCAGAGGTCACCACTGCATAAGCACATAACAAACGGTTATACATAGGTAACCTATAGACAGGTTTATTCAAGCACAAAAAGGGAAATTAAGTATGCTTAAAATGGCTGACAAGGGCAACTAGCCTAGTACTTTTAGCCTAGTACTTACCTACAAACCTAAGAATGTAAATAAATTAAAATTAAATAACATTGTATTATGATTTTTTCCATGCAATATGCTTTTTCCCATAACTACTCTGAGTCCTCTTAATCAACTTCACAACTGAAAATGTTCTAATTTCTTTGCTGTGTCTGTATTTGTGTTCTCCATTTAATAGTACACAATATTTTTGTTCACAGTCATTCAGGCATAACTGAAAAGATGCTGGGGACTATCCTACATTTAATTCCATGACTTCCTTTTCCTTCCCTACAGTCCCTAGTCTGATCCTGCTTTTCATATTCCTACATTATCTGATATCTTCACAAATTAATCTTCTTTCATCATAGTACTTCATTTATTCCACTGAACATCCCTGTTATTTATCTCCACCTTGAAGTGAGAACAGTTTATACATGTATTCATTGATAGGTTAAAAGTTTCAAAATGCAGATTTCCAATCTGATTATGCCTTTGTAGCTTTAGATAGAGAAGTACACTTCACTCTCACTCAATGTCATACTTATATGGACTATCCATCTCTATTAGCTCCTCCAATCACTTAAATCAGTTTATTCCCATTTTACCCTCAGTTTCCTGGGGATTTTGTCTTTAATCTGTAGCTGACTCCAATTTATTTTGCATATTGTTTTCCATGTCAATGGAGAAGACCCATTTTCGGAGCTCACAGATATGTCGAATGCAGCACTTGTAAGCCTGCATCCCCTGTAAAGTTTTGTACTAACAACAGTTGCTCCTTTGTTTCAATAATATTTACAAATTGCAATTCAGTTAGAGTGGTATCAGCTATCACATGCAATTGCAACTTGTACAGACAGCACATCAGGAACTGTAATACAGAGAATCTAATAAGTAAGATACTGAGCATTTCACATTGGTAGTTTATACCACCTTAGATTCATTAAAATATTTTGTTCTACTGTACATTTCAGATTTGTATTTCAGAGTGCTTAGATTCATTCATTTCATCTCAAACACAAAGTATTCTGTGGTTTAAATAACATTTTGTTGATCAGTTTGGATTATTAAGAGAAATGTGTTTTTGTAATAGGAACTTTAAGATGTTAATATGTATTGGTATGATTACTTAAATTGTATGTTTGATGGCTTCACCTTTAGAAAAGTTGTGCCTTCAAGCTGGAAGGTGAGATATACAATAAAACTTGTGTCTTTTGCCAGTATCCATTTTCTTTCATTCTGCTATGTTCTTTCAGACATTTATACTTTTTGTAGTTTTTATGCATCATTAGAATGTATCTATCAGTTAAGGTCAGTAAGGTCATTGCCAGTGCTACAGTGGGCAGCTATACAATGTGCCCCCTACCACTCCTGTTGCACATGCCATTGCCAGTCTTGTAATGTCCATGGCTATATTTAGAAAAGGCAGAGTTAATCTTTCTGGGTCCTGTCCCCCTTCAAGATGTTCCAGGCCATAGTTTGAGAGAGATTCAGCAAAGACCCCTTCCCATTTGTTACCAAGATAGACCCACTAGGCACAGAATCCTTTTCAGTGACAACCCAGGAACAACGTCTAATTACGTGAATTGCTCACACAAGACAAATGAGTGCTGAGGAAATCAAACCTCTCTCTCTGGGAAATCTATCACGGCTTTGCTGTCTTTTAAAAATCCTGAGGTCCATAACTGTACCCCTCAGAAATAATAAACTATAATTGAGTGGAGTATGTATTAAGTTTATCATTCAGGTATTTCAGAGCATGCCCTCTGCTCAGAGGTACAGTGATCTTGGAAAAGGTATATATAAATAGAAGGGTGAAGACAGCATTGCCCCACACACTGTGCATTGGTTTTAATGTGTTACAGGAATTTTTATAATTCCATCTTATTCTGAGTGAATTGCAGCTAGTTTTACAAAATATTGGGAGTCATGCCATCAACTCACACATTAGAGACCACACCTCCAACATTGTGCATCACTTGTATCAATGACTCTGTAAGACATAACGCATGCAGTGTTTGTGCACACATGATGTGACATCTCTTTAACCACTATCTTACCGTTGTATATAGTTTTATAATTTATATCTATTCTGATTGTGTCTGTGAAGCCACTGACCTTTGTCTACAAAAGATGCAATATATTTAATGTATTTACTTACTATTAGATGATTCAGCCTGTATTAAGCAATATTTTCTAATCAGTGAATCCTTGTTCAATTTCAGATTTCAAGATACAAACTAGGTGCTGAATACTGATTTGGCATTAAATTGTTAAATTGCAGACAGCAAACTATTCATACCTAATAAAACTTACTTATACTGCATGTTGCCAAATAACATTATTCTTGACAAGCACAGTTAGTTATAGGTAAATATGCAGAATCATCTTGCCAAATCTGCTGGCAGAGAAAAAAACATGTCCCGGGATTCATGAAGCTTGCACCAGGCGCAGGAATAGCGTAGGTGGTAGAATGCCAAATATGGCCGCCGAGCGATTCAGGTACGATCCAATTCCACATGCACTACCAGCGTACGCCAGATCTGTGCAGCCCTCAGCTTAGGTATGCTAATCACCCCATGCGCAGTGCCGCACCATGCAAATGAAGGTACATAGCGATTCATGAAGTGGTGCAGGCATAGCATAAGCCCACAGAAATTTAAACCAAAAAACATGGTTTAAATTTTTCCAAACAGAACATCGGAGCTATAAAAGCAGACCAGACTCATGTATTACAAAGTTAACATATGCCAATGGCTAAATATACAGCCAATGGCATAAAAAAAGATGCACAACACCTAAAAAACAACATGTAATATCATGTCCACAGTAACGCAAAGTACAACCGCAGGACATGTGTGCGCAAATGGGAACACAAAGAAAATATATACAAATGTCATAAAATCGCAATGTAATACCAATCATGATTTCACCATAATACTCAATGGTATGCATGGTACACCACAACCAATCTGCAAGGGTTGCTAAGGTTCTGTGACAGTGTTCAGTGCGGTAACTAGGAATTAGTAGTCAATGCCATGCAAATGAGGCAAGTAATAGTGATTCGCAAACGCCATACATTCAAACCATATGCTCATACCATAGAACCGCTTAAATAGTAAAGGTGTAAGAGAGATATTTATGAAGATTCAGAATGCTAACAAGGTATGTAGAATACTCAGTATGTTAGTGTATGTAAAGCCTGTTTTGTATTAATTAAAAGTGTACACAATGCATAAAGTGGGAAAAGGTATTATGTAATGATGTCTTGTTGAGAATAGTAACGCTTGTAGAAATTGTGTGTCCTGCTGTGGGCCACAAGGTAAACATCACATACACCAGAAGGGATGTTACATGAGGGCTTTAAACAGAACAATTCCACATCACCCGCCGTCAGTGGTAGGGTATGTCCAACAAGTACGTGCCATAGCAGGGGATAGTATATGTTGATATACTGTCACAGTAGGCATGTGTATGAGCATATAATGACAATAACATGCCTAAGGTGGTCCTGCTGTGCAAGTATGCTTTGCATTATGGGATAATGTGTAAAATATGTGTAATGTACAGTATTGTAGGTAGATATGTCAGATATTCTACACAGCATAACTGTTATATCATGCAAACAAAAGGTATCGTCTATTGGCATGTACAATACACAATAACAGGATACATATGGCTTGTAGTCATGGGACATGGTAACAGCATGATAGCTAATTGAAATGGAAGAGCTACTCAATTAACCATGCACAAAGGACATGTAATAGCTAAACAGGTTCATAGTGAGGTACTATACTATTTGGCAAGTCTATGTGTAAGCCCAACTACAGTGTTTACCTCTTTACCGGCACCTCTCTAGGGTAGTGTCCTGTCTGTGAACAGCAGAGCCATGTGTTACCTGCACCTCTGTACAGTACAGTCACTGCAGTGATCCCTGGTGTATCAGTGTGACCGCCTACAGAGTCAACTATGACCAGTGTGTTGGGTATGTTATAACACCCTATTGGCTGTAGTTGATGGGCACACATGAGTCTGTGGGTTATAAGTAATTGTTGTTGTGTTTGGTGATGGGGGCTGCCTCTGGTGCCTACACAGAGTATGGAGAGGTTCTGCAAATGTCATACTCATACTATGTGTGGCCTGTGGTGGTGGAGATCTAGTGAGACTATGTGATGAGTGGGGTGTGTTGCAAATGTTAAACGTCCCCACATGAATATCAGGTTCAGTCTGGGTTGGTGAGAGCATTACCCCCAGCATAGCTACATATGTGCATCTCCCACAGGCTGTAGTGTCGTATGTTGGGAGGTGAGCATTGACTGTGTACATGAGACAATTGCTCTATTGCCACATGTTTGCCATATTCATCATATAGACAGGCAATAGCACTGGTAAGTGACACTTGGACATGCCTGTATATTCAACCATGTCTCACAAGATATGTGAGTTACATGTGTACAATAGCTGTTGTTCTGTAAGCAAGCTGGAAATGTAAGGACAGACAGTGTACTTGTAAGAAATGAGTTGGAATGGGTGCTATAGTAATTAGTAGCTCATGAAGTGGTTACATGTTCTGAACAAGTGCTGAACATGAATATGCAATACGGATAGGGTGTTGGATAATATCAACCCACTGCAACCCACAAGTGGAGACGACAGTCATAATTGGAGACACTGCACTATTACCCTGCTGAGTATGGACTGCAAGTCTATGAACCTTTATCAACATAGATGTTAGCAGTACAGAAGTAGATGACAGTATGGATAATTTCACACTGCATAGCATACCTGTGACAGGTCATAGGACATCATCACCCATACCGTGTTCCAGCTACACTGAGTATACTAGATGTACCTTCATATGTCACAGGAGTGTTTTACCAGTGGTCTGTTGACAGAAGCAACACTACAAAAGGTGTCTGAGTGATATGTGCATATCACACCAGTGGCAGCTACAGTAAAACAGGGTTAATGTTTTGTACCCCCCCCTCATTGTAGCCCATACCACACAGACAAATGGGAGGCATCTGTGTATGTAAGGATGTGAATGGCCATGACCTAGGAGCAACACCTGTCTCAGTGTTGTGGACAACATACAGAATGGGCTTTGTGGGTGAGGTGTGTGACATATGTGCACAATCTGACAGCTGATAATAGCATTGTCACCACTAGGTGAATAACCCTGTACCCATTAACTACCACCTAGGCAGCGGTCAACATTATGGACACTGTGTAAGGGATGGTGCTGTGCAGTTCACCTCCCTGAGTTGGTGACATCTCCAGGCTTATTAGGTAGTCATATGAGGCACTCATGTCATGACAGGGTGCCATCCATGAGCATGGAGATCATTGGACAGGCATACTCAGCACTCGGGTGACCAATATCGGATCACATATCAACTTTAAGGGGTCTTGGCCATGTGTGGATGGACGATACCAGCCTTCACAATCCTCACCTCCACTATGCAGCATGCTGGCTACCTTGCATAAAGACATGTGCTACATTGTGATGTTGCACATGCTACACATACATATCCTGATCTGAAAGACATACATCATGGACAGCCACATGCTGGACAGATCCCTGTGACATACATGTTACATACTCCTGCCATACCATGCAACCCTGTCCATCAAAGCTGCACATGTCATCTCTGTCATACATGGTGCAATGACCACATGGTAGATGTATTATTAACTGTCTGGATCAGTAATGTGGCACTGATGCACCTCGCAGTGGCAAAATGGCTGTCAGATACAGCTAGAAAACCTTGTCCGTACATGCTATAGTTGATAACTATCCCTGCGAATGACATCCAGCTAGCCATTGTCCCATGTCTATCACATGTGCAACACAGGTGATACGTGGCAGGATGTTGAAGTGCTGTACAGTGCCATGTAGATGTATATGGCAAAACACATGCATGTAAAGGTTTCCATGCGTATGTGTGCATTGTCACTGCTCATATCCATTAAGGCAGTGTATGTGTTGATATGTGACATATACACAGCATCAAGGTCAACAGCATTACTGTGGACACATCCAGGCATGTGCTGATAGGTAAGAACACAAGTACAGGCAAACAGACATGCCCACATCAAGACAGCATTCATATGGAATATGAACAATGTAATGAGATGACACACATATATGGTGATGATATCCAATGCATAATGGGTGTTACATGTGTGTGACACAAACATGTCAGTCGTGTCAGTGTCATGACAATTTGCAAAGATAACTGTTCAGATGTACTAAATTTAATACAAATGTATGTGCAGCTGTATCTCTGTACATCTCTGTGATACTGTGACCTGTCTCCATCATTATGTCTTCCAGATAATGCCTTGTTCACGCCTGCCAGCGTATAGCCACCTGGAGGATGATGCCCTCATCCCGTACCTCCATGAGAACTATGAAGTGTTGTTCAGCCATGTCCCACAGCATGCCCAGCAGTGTGATGACCTGTGGCAGGACCTTCGCAGGAGGGTTAATGATGTGGGTGGCCATAACCGCACCTACCAGCAGGTGCGCAGACACTGCACGGACCTGATACGACATGCGAAACAGTGTGCCAATGCAATCACCAGGGAGCAAGGTGGAACAGGTGATGGGCCACTAAACCAGCCCCCACTCACACCCATGGAGGAGCTACTGGCCAGCCTGGGGATACCCTCAGAACAGCATCCACAAACTCTAGCTGCCATCGTGGAGGTGGATGTCTCCTAACCAATGAGCCTGGAGTTGCCTGGTAAGTCACTACTGCACATATGACTATTATATCCCATTTAGTTGCATGTATCACTGTACAATATGTAATGTAACATCATATGCAAGGTATGTTTACACACATGCCGCATACTACAGTATGCTACCCAGTGTATGCACACATGTGCATACTATATGCTATTGTACAGGAAAATGTGTTAACATGCACAGTGCACCCTGTGGCTGTCATACAGTCATGGATAATGTTCAAACTGCTGTGTCACCCCTATACAGGTACCTCTGGTGTGCCACATAGACATCAGTCTGTTGCAGATGAGACAGTTATCAGTATCAGGCATGTTAATGCATGTATCTATTCACCATGTGGCCAGTTAACACATGTTCACATAATGTATGGTCCAGTCACGATATACAGGTCACATCTGTCATCAATCACACTGGCTACCCATGTGCAATATATACAAACTAAATGAAACACCAACATGAAACCACAGTATCTGTCATTGCTAGATGTGTGGACAGCTGTGCATACAACAGTGGAGGTGTTCAATGTAGGCATATGTACTATACATTGGAACAACACATGTGTGGTACGCAAACAGTACCACACAGAGAGCTGGGATATGGGCAGCCCACAGGAGTCACCATTGTGTAATATGCCCCTGCAATGGGTGCACACATTGTGATGTGCCATCTGACATGTCCCAGACATGTAGTGTTCTGGCTGCAATATTGTCTCACTATCCCATAATACATATCCCACATACCAAACATACAACCCGTTGTCTGCATAGCCCTGTGGACAGTGACATATCTGACATCTATGGGTGTATGTCATATGGGACAACACAGACATGTGAGATAGATGGCCATCACAAACATTTGGCCAACACATGTTCACACATAGCCTTGGAGGATGGCCAGAGACATGTAGCCACACAGTAGTTGTGATGTGTATACACCCTGTTGCACATTGTCTTCACATGGTCCAATTATAGCCTTAGTTGACTGATTATATAGTTGATGTGGAACACTGGACATCCTAAAAGCCTGTGCACAGTTAGTAGAGGTGTCACTTAATTTGACCATATAAGATGTGTTGAACATCATGACTGTGTCATAGCATGACAGTAGTCACCTGTACAGCTTCCACAGACATTGACACCACATCAGGCCACAGATACCATACATTTCCCTTGCTGCTGTAGGACATCACTGTCAGCCATGCACCTCGTGTGTGAGGTACATTCATGTCATGTGGGACATGGTGTATTGACAAGTCTGCCATGTGTGGACATGGTTGCCAGGCAGCTAAGACTTTGCAGTAGTTGTGCAGGGGTGTCATCCGTAGGTCTTCCAGTGACCTATCACATGACACAGCATGGTTTGGTGTGTATACACCTCAGTGACGTGGGTCACAATCCACAGTTATGTTATGTGTATGCACGCAGTTATGGCTATGCACTGTGTGCGTATTACACACTGTATAGCAATATAGATGCCTCATGATGCCATTCAATGGCACAGTGTCTGTACGTCACACTGTATAGCAATGTAGATGCCTCACACTACCCTTCAATGCTCATGCACATTTGCTAAAAGTGCATTCTATCTGTAGGGCATACAGACAACACTGCAATGTGATACCCATTACAATGCTGTACATGTGTCAGGACACCATTGTATCAGACATGTATGCATGGCAATGCACACGTCAGCAGATTACATGTCAAGGTCACTTCAGGCATGTGTACTGTTAACATGTGCTGGTCCACATGGTGTATCACAGTGATGCATGCTTACTACCATGATTGTGTGAACTGCATGGCTACTGATATGACACCTGCTTGCTGTTGTGTGCAACCCAGGGAGGTATGCTAACTACCACTATTAATGTCTGAGCTGCATGCCGTCTGCTGTATCACATTCATGCTGCATGCCGTCTGTGAAATCACATGCATGGTGTGTCTGTGCGTCTGTGTGTGTCTATTGTAATATAAAGTCTTTCTTTGCATTCACAAGTGATGTAGGTGCGTTACCCCCCTGCGGTCCATCTGATGTTAGTGTCCCCACAGATACCAGCAGTGATGAACATATGCATGAGGTACAGGAAGGGTTGTCAGGGGCTGAATCTCTACCAATGGTTGCCATCCCAGCTATGTCCCCCTCTTCCCCGCATACATTTCTCATGCCAACACATACCCCATCACCAGTGGCCATAGAGGAAGGACAGTCAGTGTGTGTTAGCTTGGAACAGGAATGTGTGGTGGCTAATGAAGGTGTGTCTCCACACCATGGTGTCAGTGTAATCACTGCAGATGTGCCACACAGCCATGTGGCCAGTGCTGCTCGTAGGAGGACCTCTGGCATACATGCACCTGCAGGACAGAGTGCAGCAGCTGGTGTCACCAGACGCATGTTCCAGACTGTAATTGCGGCACAGGCACATGCTGAACAGCAGAACAGAGAAGGGCAGAGGCTTCAGAGGGCTACTATCCATACTCTAAATGACAACATCCAGGCATTGGCAAATGCTCAACAGCAGATTGCTGATGTTCTGGACAGGCGATTGGGTGACATGGATGGAATCCTTGACCATGGCATGGCAATCTGCGAGAGTGAGCTGTCTGTGCTGGAACATCTGGTAGGAGTGAGGCATAGGCCACGTGGATGTAGGCCAGCTACACCACCTAGTGCAGGTCAACGTGAACGAGTCACCTCACATGCCCAGTCCCATAGTGCCGGTAGCAGTAGCAGTGCAACTGGTGCTGCGCTGTCCACACCAGGACACAGCAGGCCACGTGGACATGGCCCTGGATGTTCCCAGCGTGGACACAGTTCCAGTGGACATGTGTGATTGGACAGTAGCCAATCTGTACCTCCACCTGGTAGTGCCCATGCAACCCCTGACAGGCACAGGTCACGTGGCCATGGATGGACACAGTGAGCTGTACATCCTGGTCTGTACAATCTGGAGCTGTCAATAATACCCCTGTGTAGGCCTGACAAATGGCAGAACTGTGTGCACACATACACGCACACAGCAGAAACAGCTGTAGGGCACCGCAACACCCACATGCATAACAACCACACATGTCCAATCAGATCACCAGACCTTACCCACACACATGATGTCATCCACTGGTGCAGTCTATGCCCCTGGCAAACATTATCACCCTGTGCATATGATGATGCCTGTGACGCATCCATGTCATCCACACCATCGGTGTAGGGACATGCTCATATGGTCTGATGCACAGGGTGAACAGAATAGTGAGATAAGTGTATATTACATTAGTTGTGTAATGTTGACACACACCAGACATACCATGTAGTACAGGTTTATAATGCATTGTTACATGTTCACAGTATGTGTCTTGGTAACAACAGTAACAGCATGTTGGTAATTATGCCCTGCTTCCCTTCTTAAGGTCTAATTGCATGTGCCATTATGTTACAGTGTTTGCAGTTGGAGTGCGTTGTTGTATGTTCACAGTATGTGTCTTGGTAACAACAGTAATGATGCCCTGCTTCCCTCCTTAAGGTCTACTTGCATGTGCCAATAAGTAGCAGTGTTTGCAGTTTCACATGTGTAGATGTGGAGTGCTCACAGGCATGTATGGCAATACCAGCATGCTATACGTAGACTCAACCTCACTGTTAGAAAGGCTACCATTCCACAGATGTCCACACATCTACTGATACAGAAGCATGTGGGCTATTTAATAGGCTACCGTGGCTAGAGACGTGACATCCATACCAGGTCACATCACAGGTATGGTGACATGGTGCGGGGGGTTCACATAGTGGTCTGGCCGATGATAACGTTAGAGGCCACTTGATAGCATGAGGCCTCACTGTGTAGCAGTAATACCCTGTCACATTACAGGATGAGAACACACACAGACATACACAGAAACACACAGTAACATGTCCACACTCACGGGGTTAACAACACTATAATGCACACTCGATAATGTTGAGGTGAGGACCCCTGCCTATGTGGTAATCACCCTCACAGTACTGTGCACCCACACAATGTGACACAGAGAATGAACATGTACAGGTAGCCAGTAAGGCTGAAACCGATGACATCAACAGAGTAGTAGACTGCATCACCATGAGGGGTTAGGGATCCTGTCTGTTCTGTATGGTAGCATACACCCTCACTCCATGCCCCAGACAGCCATACATACATACACACACACACACACACACACACACACACACACACACACACACACACACACACACACTGTGGAGTCCACAAATGTCATTCACATACAGATAGCTGACATGTGTGTGATACACACATCACCCCTGTCTACGTCATGCTTTCTACACTGCAGTATGTACAGATCTCTACAACAGTGTACATGGGTGTGTAACAATTGGGATGTACTCCCCACCATATGTGGCATATATGGTCACACAAGCAAACACACATGGCAGTACTGTGAATCATACACCTGCTATATTATGATACGTCTGACAGACATGCAGCAGTATTGGCCATATTATGTGTACCAACGCTACCTTCAGCAATTGTGCTGCTATATGCACACGGGAGGATGTAAGTGTTACAGGTGTCAAGTGATTTACAGTCAGTAACACCCTGACCACTGTGTAGGTTGCATGTCTTTACCTTCAAGTAACAGTAACATAGCATACTGTTTGCACATGTAATGGTAGGATGGCTTGTGACACACCTGTGAGCCGTCTTCAGCAAACATCCATCTGCAAAGGTGGATCACCACTTTATGTACACACATCCATCCATACCTGATGTACATCCTACCGTACTGTCAGTATTTCACCATATACAGGTGTCAATGATGGGGCTGCATTGCAACTGCATGTTGTAGTTAGGCACAGATGAATTACATACATCAGTTACTGCACATGCATGGTAGCTGCATGCACACCACTACATGTACATGTGCGTTGGTCCTACATTCCTGTCATGTAGCCATGTTTGTATGCATTGCAATTGGTGGACATGTGTGATGACATACATAACACATGGACTGTTGTATGATATGATGGTTGTCATGGGTAACTAGTACAGAGGGAATGTTACCTCGGTCAACATTGCTACCTTATGTACTGTTAGCATTCAACAGCCATGGACCTACCTTCCATGTGCATGCATGTGATTGCTGTAGCCACTTGTCTGCCCGGAGGACAGCAAAAGCTATGTTATGTACATATGTGTTGTGTGTGTGTGTGGGCCATGTACATATCCACTGCGATTACATGTATGTCATATCCAAACATGAGTGTTCTTTGGTGTACAGTGACAGTCATCTGTTACAGCTGTGTAAGACCCAGGGCCCCTGTTATGTGTAGAGCTGATCTGGTTATGAACAGTGGTATCATTGCATTGCATAACACATGATGGAACCCTGTCAGTACATGTGTAATCTGCACAGTTGCTGTAGACCTATGTACAGTCCACTGGTCATGAGTCACATGGTGTTGTAGTAATGCATGGATGTGTGTTGCTGGTCCAAGGACATGGTGATGTCTGAGGGCTACATAGTAGAATGCGGCATTTACCACTGTGATCTGCACCTGAGACATCTGTGATGGCTCTTGAGTGTGTACTGGTCAGTACATGTGAGTGGCCTTCATGTACGTGGGGACAGTAACACCAAACTGTGCCCTTCCATGTTTAGAATCCATGTGCATGCAAGACAGCCCTTCACTACTACTAAGTGTGTGAGCATGCCCAGTACGCCATTGTGTAGATGGACAAACAGTACATTCCAAACGGGCATGTGATACTAAGTGTGTGAGCATGCCCAGTGAAACCTTGTGTCGGTTATGTGCCTCTGTGTATGGGCATGGCCATTGAAATCCTGTATAGCGATGGTGGTCATCCAGGCAACAGATGTCCATACTCCATGTCAGGATGGATTCCTACATTGAACACACTGGTTGACTGTCTTGAAGGGTGTACTGACTGTGGCACATCTTGTATCTATGTAGTGTTGTAATAGTGCTCTGTAGATAGGCAGTTGTCCCGCTCACACCACTGCCGTGTGTTTGTCTACATCTACCTTGGGACAGTAATATGCTTTTAGACTGCTCACTCTCTATACATTCCCTATCGGCGTCTTTGCCTTTGCGGATGATGTCATCCACCTAGAAGTATGCCTCTGGGAGTGCTGTGTTCCAGTAATCTTGGTAGCGCGTTCTGTAACTGCGTAATGCTGTAGTGTGATAAGGTAGTTAGGTGTAAGTTCGACTCCCAGCCCTGCCAAGTATGTGTGTGTGTGTGTGTGTGTGTGTGTGTGTGTGTGTGTGTGTGTGTGTGTTTCCAACTTCCTGGGGATAGAGTAATGCTTTCAGAAAGCTCACTCCCCATACATTCCCTATCGGCGTCTTTGCCTTTGTGGATGATGTCATCCACCTAGAAGTATGCCTCTGGGAGTGCTGTGTTCCAGTAATCTAAGTAGCGCGTTCTGTAACTGTGTAATCCTGTAGTGTGATAAGGTAGTTAGGTGTATGTTCGACTCCCAGCCCTGCCAAGTGTGTATGTGTGTGTGTGTGTGTGTGTGTGTGTGTGTGTGTGTGTGTGTGTGTGTGTGTTTCCAGCTGCCTGGGGACAGAGTAATGCTTTTAGACGTCTCACTCCCCATACATTCCCTATCGGCGTCTTTGCCTTTGCAGATGATGTCATCCACCTAGAAGTAAGCCTCTGGGAGTGCTGTGTTCCAGTAATCTCGGTAACGCATTCTGTAACTGCGTAATTCTGTAGTGTGATAAGGTAGTTAAGTGTATGTTTGACTCCAAGCCCTGCCAAGTGTGTGTGTGTGTGTGTGTGTGTGTGTGTGTGTGTGTGTGTGTGTGTGTGTGTGTGTGTGTGTGTGTGTGTGTGTCCAGCTGCCTGTGGATAGAGTAATGCTTTTAGACAGCTCGCTCCCCATGCATTCCCTATCGGTTCTCGGTAGCACGTTCTGTAACTGCGTAATGCTGTACTGTGATAAGGTAGTTAGGTGTATGTTTGACTCCCAGCCCTGCCAAGTGTGTGTGTGTGTGTGTTTCCAGCTGCCTGGGGACAGAGTAATGCTTTTAGATGGCTCACTCCCCATACATTCCCTATCGGCATCTTTGCCTTTGCTGATGTCATCCACCTAGAAGTATGCCTGTGGGAGTGCGGTGATGCTGAAACTCGGTAGCGCGTTCTGTTCCTGCATAATGCTGTAGTGTGGTAGACTAGACATGTAGGTGCTTGATTCCAAGGCATGGCAGGTGTGTGTGTTTGGCAGTTATACCGTATGTGTTGGTATCTGCGGGTGGCTAGCTGCGGGATGTGTTCAGTATGTTTTGTTGCTGACCTATATAGTGTCCGCAGCCCGCATATTCTGCAAAGACACTGGGTTGTCAACACATACATTCGCCAATAGGTCTGGTGAGTAAATGTCAGCAGCCCTACTCTTACCCTTGATACGGTCTGACCCGTGTGATGCAACAAAACACACGTGCCTTGATAGTAACAACACTACATGATGCAGGTGGCACATGTAGTTTCCTTTTCATTCCTGTCTAATGCATTGCTGTCATGGGGTCCGCTGTTGTGATATAAATGCCATATCTACATATGTGTGTACATGTATATGTGTGTATGTATATATATATATATATATATATATATATATATATATATATATATGTATATATGTATACAAATAATATATATGATATATGTAGATATAGAGATAGACATAGATGTGTAGATGTGAACTTATATGTCTGGGGACATCAGCACTATTGAATGTTTGTGCCGGATGATCTGTACATGATAACCTGGGATCTATGTATATCTGCCATGGCGTAGTGGTAATGCACATCGTCTGTAGTGTGCAGGGTCATGGGTTGTAGTCGTGTAGACACCGGTTATTTTGTTGCTGGGAAAACCATGGGACATCGAATATGGTGATAGTAAGGCACCTGTTGCCAGTTGTCTACAGATCTGAGTGACACTGAGCAGTGGTTATTAATTTGGAGGTTCGGTATTGGTCATATAACTATTCATTAGAAGACTATACTATGCAGATGAGGTTGACAATAGTGTATCCCATTTATCACCAGGGTGTGATGCAGGTCCCTGGAGTGTATGTGTGTAGTCAGCCGGGTGCAGGGCTTGAATATAGTTGACAGCATGGGAGGGGGGTCAGGCATACTGTACGTACATTGCAGAACTGTGCCTTGGGATTGCTCCTGCCTTAGCACGCCTAAGCTAGGGGTGTCTCTATACCTGCCTGGTGACATTGGGAGGGATGACAGCAGTGGTGGGGTAGTCAGGGTGTACAGGCTGCACAAACAGGTGTTGATCAGCACAATCAGCAGATGACATGGCCAGCCCACACCTGAACAGTACGGTAATGTGAGCAAGCAGCATACACACAGGTTTCTTCCACACTCTACACCACCGGTGTATACCTGTGGGTACATTTCACAACACAGTCCAACCAAATGAGAAGGGCTGCAGCAGGCAACATATACAAACATGTGCAGGAGGCTGGGACCATGAGGATGTGTATGCTGCTGAACAACCCTTACTGGGGTGACATAAGACTTTATAGACCCAGGGTGACTTACCAGGGGCTACATGGGCTGGGGATGGTGGAGCACTATGGGCTGGACAGAGACATCCGACACTGGCTTGTTGACCTGTGCCTGCCAAACCTGACACATCAAACAGGCCGAGGGAAACCCATCACAGTGGATACCATGGTATGTGTTGGCCTAGGTGTACTAGCCACAGGTACCTCACACAGCACACCTGGGGATATCATGGGTATCTCACAGGCATCTGCAGCCAGAGTATTGCACCAGTTCATAGACGCCATGTCAACAAATGCTAGTGAGCATGTACATGTCCTCAACACACGTGATTAGTAGACCAGCAATATTAATCAGTTCAACCACATGGATGACTACCCTGGGGTATTGGGTGCTATAGCCTGCACACACATACACATCGAAGCACCACCGGGTGAGCGGGGTAGGGCCTACAGTCACTGCAGGGGCATACCCTCCAACAGCTAGGCCATATGCGATGGCCAGGGCATGAGACTGAAAGTGTGTGCTGTCTGCCCTGGAAGCTATGATGATTCCAATATATGGCTTCTGACACAGCTGTACCACACCAATGCCAATATGGACATCCCCTACAGTCTCCTAGTGGGGGATGTTGGGTAAACACTGGTGTCGTGGCTGATGACACCCATCAGCAATGCACACACACCTGAACACTCACAGCATAATGAGGCGGATGCACAGGCAAAACATATAATTGTGCATGTATTTGGGATGCACAGTTCACGGCTCTGGTATCCGGATGCATCCAGTGGAGCCCTGCAGTATTCACTAGCTACATGCATACAAGTTGTTATGGTATTTGCTATGCTACACAATCTTATCCTGCAGTAACAGTTGCAGCAGGAACAGCATGGGGCAGGGCCACACAGCCCAACACCACTGCCAAGGCCTTTGCAGGCACAGTGTGACTTGGTGAAGGAACTACCTGAGCAGGGCACAGTCGGCGAAAGCCCATGCACAGTATGACCTGCCCTTGGAAAAGAGGCAACACAAGGCATATACACTGACACAGTAGGTACCCATGGATTTCCCCTCTCTGACCCGCACACAGTACAATGGATGCCAAACATGACATTACCTGTGCTCGGCCATGTATAGGAGGTGCACTGTGTGCATCCGACATAGGCAGCCCTCCAGCACTGTCTTCAGATCCAGAACACACCCATGGTATGTCTATTGACCTAACAATTGGCAGTTGTATTAGAATGTGTATTTGCCCATTGCTATGGTATGTATGTGAGCATACAAGTGACTGTGGTGGCCGAATGTTAGGGCAGCAGACAGTACACATCCATAGTGGCACCATGACCTCTGTAGCACATACGGGGGTCACAATGGTAGCCAGTAGTACACAGGGTGTCCTAACCCACTGCAGATTATGGGCTGACCATCATGTGTGTCCGTACAGCCCACACACGTTCCATGCAGCTGGACAGATGTGAATCAATACAGACAAATGATATACAATGGCCTATGGATATGCCCAATGAATGACCCCAACCCCCTAAGACACACACATAGACTACAGCAGGCCAGGCAGTTTGATGTAGGTTGTGTAAGCTAGGACATCCAACACCACTGTGCTGTTATTTAAAGCTGGGAACTGACGTACATTGGTATCCCTCCAACCAGCAATTTAGGTAGGTCCACACACTGACATGGAGTACCTGGCATACTAGTACAGTAGCGGCAGATGTGTACAACTGTCAGCTGGGACCCCCGTCAAACCTACACATGTGAGAGTCATGTGCGCCACCCATGGTGCTGTGTAGGACTGTGGTTGTGGTTGAATGTCCCCCCACGCAATGCAGACATGTAGCAACTGTCAATGCCACATGACCATTAGCTACCCTGCAGAAAGAGCATGACACCTGTCTGTGTAGAATGGAGGGGTCAGCAACACAGTACTAACTATCTGGACATGTGACACATGCAATACAGTTGTCCATACTTGGCATGCTCACACACATGATGGTATGACGGTAATGTTGGTCGACAACATGAGTAACAGTCATACTGGGCATGCTCACACACTGAAACACAGGATGGCCAGGCATGCATACACCAGGGGTCCGGACATATCTGCCAGTACGTTGCTATACTGTTGGATGACTGCGCTGTATGGTGTGTGTGTGGTCTATTGTCTGTACATATGCCATGGTCTATGAGCTATGTGCACAGGGTACTGCTACCAACACGTGAATAGGGCGGTTCTTTGCGGACAGACAGACGCCTTTGGATACGGACTGGGTAAGGCACATTCCAGCAGGTGGGAGCAGTTGTGCATGGGTTTGCACAGTGTTAAGCACTGCTGACATCTGGTCACAGCACCTTATACTTGTTTAGACTCCACATTTCTTTGACAGTGCACTACTGGCATACTGGTAGACAAACACGCTTACAGTCGCTCGCTCACCGACATTTCTGCTTACATTGGTCACTCACACTGGGTGTGTGTGATCCCTTGTGATGTGCATTACATCGGAATACATGACTACAGTATCGGGTATGTGTAACCATTTGGCGATGGCAGGTGTTCGACTGTACGGACTCGGCGGCCTGTCCAGTGACGTAATCATATTATATGCATGTTCCTCATACGATCTGCTCCCATCTGCCTGATACATGGGAACCAATACTCTGCAATGCTGACATGTGAATATGATTTTGTTAATGCAGCTGTCCATCGAGTCATGCTACCGCATACCTACTGTACATTTTCCACCTTTCAGATTGCATGACGGGAGACTGTAGGAGTGACACCTTTCCCACTTTGCATGGGACAGTCCCTCATTAGGCATATCTCATGTGACAATACCAGATCTCTCCACCAGTCGGGGACACATTTCTACAGAATCAGGGACAGGTCAAGAAAAAATCAGGGACACTTTTACAAAAGTAGTGCTATTAACTTGAAACATTGACAGAATCAGAGCATATGACTTAATACACATTTTCTGAAGTAAAAGAAGTTTATAACTCTTACTTATTGTCATTAGTCATTAAGTGTACTTCACAACCTTTCCTTCAAAAGTCATTAATTTTAGGAGGGATTAAGAGGGACAGAGTTAAACTTTCAGTCAAACTCAGGGACGCACCTGAAATTCAGGGACAGTTGAGAGGTATGGACAATACTCTAGCCATTGCAACTGTCCTGATTAGGGGACATTCTCATGTTGTACGCGTCTGTACTGGTTGCTTGTTACAGGTCTTGTATACCTGACATGTCGATATGTTATATGTAGTAGCATAAGCAACTTTACTGCTGCTAGACTACGCTTTGATTTGTGCCGATATGTATATTTCTGTACTATGCATGGCTGTAGGTATGTTCTGCCCTGGTACGTCTGACATTTCTACAGAGCAGGTTCCACTTTGGCCATTCAGAATGGTGGCGGCTTTATAGATCCTGTATGTAGAGCTATCACATGTGTCAAGGCAACACATACCCACAGCCAGTAGTAAACTGATGACTTCCATGGTTTGCATACCTTAAGGTTATTCATGTAGCATTATAATTGATAATACTGTTTCCTATTTCATGTAGCTGTTTCTGATACAACAAATTAATTTCTGACACCACTACACACACTATATAGCCTACTTTCCCGAACTCACAGGCCATGTGCCATAACTGTCATTTTGCAGGACACAACTACCCAGGCGGGTGTGTCCCTCAAAGATGTACGGGTGTTGAACCTCATCTAATATGCTATCATCTACCTAAGGTGGTCAGCAAATTATGCACTTTCCGTCACTAGCAGAACTCACATACCAATGGGTGTGAATGAACACTGTATCAGGAACAATGCATAACACACTGTGGGACACATTTAGATGATTGGTTCTATTAACCAGACATATTTACAGTCACAGAGCATATGTATTCATTCGCGTTTGTCGAGGTACATGCTGTTTATGACTCATACATGTTGTCATCTGTCATTACCTGTATTCCACCACCTGTCCACCTAATATCACTAGTTCTGGAAGTGTTTAGTTGGACTTTGTTACATTCTGATACATAACTATGGACGTCCATGCTAATCAGGTACACAGCACTGATTTGGTCTCTATGTATTCCCCCGATGGTTTACAGACTATCCGGTAGATGTGCTGTTCAGGTTTGGGAGGTGTAGGCATATGCTATGCCCACATAGGAATATTAATGACTTCCACTGGGTGGGCCTACTACATCTCTGCCAACCAGCACCTGCACACTTAAGCCCATTATTGCATACCCATCGTCTACCTACCTGGCACCCCTCTATAGCAGTCATGACAAATAATTACTGCAAGCGCAGCTGGGGTATGAGCTCACCCCTACACATTGCCCACTCTCCCGGTCTCGGGACACATGTCGTACGTTTTGTCAACACATGTATTATCACACTTGCACAACCTATTGTTCCATGTACACCTACATCCTGCTCGTATCAATGTCAGCAGGTTCACACGTACCCTGAACTTTTGGGGTCCCGCAAGGGACACCGTTATCCATGCAGATCTCTCCCACTGGTACTTTCCTACCGGTTTTGGACAGCGGCAGTGTGTTGATCTGTATTGCCTGTCTGTATGTCTGACCGGCCTAGATGGGTGGTGTGGGGGGTACAAAGTTTATTTATTGGACCTCCCAGCCACGTGTTTCCCTTCCCATTTGACTATTTCATTCATTCATTTATAGATAAAATAAATATTATTCTGGACATCAGTTATAAATTCACTACAGATATGCTATAGTCCTGTCAACAGATGTGACAGTTGGTTGGTGTACTTATGTGTAAGGACCTTTGTGATACTCGGGGACTCATTTCTACAGTGACAGGGACAAGGCTATGACAACTCAGGGCAATCACGGACACTTCTACCATATTAGTACAATTAACTTGGAACGTGTTGACAGATTCTTAATACTACTAATTTTCTGCAGTTAAATGCGTCTATTACTCTTCATTGTTGTAAGTAGTCATTCTCATTCAACACCTTTACTCCAAAGGTCACTGGCTTTGTGAGTGGTTAAGAGGCTGGCCAGTTATTGTGTGAATGCTCTGACCATTGGTAGCAGTGACATTGTCATATGTACAGGTTGAGATATATTCTGGGGACTAGGGTTGCCACCTTTTCAAATGGCCAAGTTGGGACATTTTCGGAACACACATTAGATTTTACAGGCCGACACATACCCATGGTCAGTACAAAGGATAGAACTTTACTTATTTGCCTAAATAAAAGCTTATTCTTGTAGCGGTTTAGTTGCTTATTCTGTTTCTTGTAACATTTAGGTATTTTAGACACAGAAATAATTATTTTATGCAACTATTACATAACATATGGGACATAATTATGTCCTACAATCTCAGGACATTTGCCATTTTTAATATTTTTTGTCAGGACACAACTGCCCAAAGAGGGACTGTCCCTCACAAAGTGGGACAGATGGTAATCCTACTGGGGACACCAGATTGTTTAGGCCAACACATAGCCACGGTCAGTGCAGGTTTAGAACATTCATTAGTTTCCTAGCCGTGAGCCTATACTTTTAGCACTTTTGTCGTTTGCCTGTTTCTTGTACAAATTACATTTTTTCTATCCTGACGTGACCGCTTTAGGCAACTGTTACATGCAGTATGGTACATAGTTATTTCCTACAATCACAGGACATTTGGCATTGTATCATTTTTGGTCAGGTCACACCTACACACACTTTAATTGTCCCTCACACAGTGGATCAGGGGGTATCCTATTTATGTCAGTGCCTTCATCACCCTTATACCATGTGCCACTATGCGAATGTGTGCAATATATTCTCTCGCTTATTCATGTCGGGACATGTGCGTCACGGGCAGGCGTTTGATCCTGAGTAGTAGGCTCTGCATGACCATCTAGGGCTGGACAGTCTCGTGCACCACTACTGCACATTCCAACTTGTGTCCAGATGTCTACAGGACTGAACATCACGTCTTCATACCCATTCTAATGTTTACACAGGTTACTTATCCCATGAGGGATATCCAAACATTTAACAAGACCGATAATAACAAGACCGATACCGACCATTCTTCTGGCCTTATGAAAATGTGCTGGGGGTTTTACATGCAAAGGATACATAGTTTGCAATCCTGAAACTGCCTAGGGTGACACTACCTACTACATATGCATAGTGGTCACTATGTGTAGATGTGGCTGTGCCAAACTAGTAGGCCAAGTATGGCTGGATTTGGTGGATGTTCAGGTATGGGGGCAGGTTGTGTGCTGTGGAGGGGATGCTGGGTAGTCCATTATGCATCCAGGTGTGTTGCATCTGATATGGCCAGTTTCATCAGGACCAATCTGTGGGTATGTGCCGGTGACATTTCTGAACATTTGTATCGCACATTTTAATATTCATATGTTTGTGGGATTGTGTACTACAGTATGGCCTGTCTGGTTGTATTGCAGATGTGTATACATGTTTTTGTGTTTCTTTCTGCTTCACCCGCTGCTCCCTCATATACCTCCGGTTCACCTATTCTGCATATGACACAGTCTCACCTTTGAGGATTATACCATTACCCATCCCCCACACACATATTCCTGACACTCCATCCATCACTGCTTTGGTTGATGGCCCATGACACAGTCAAGGTAACACATTGCATACCCTACATATGTCAGGTACCTGTATGGTTGTGTGGACTACCCTGCCTTGCTTGACCTTCCACATGCTATACCTCACGCATATAGGTACACGCCCATACTTAACTTTCATGGCATGGTTGGTATACCCGGGTAATACCCGTTCAACTGTGACACATCCTGACAAGTTCGGCTTGGACCGCAGATGTGCGGATTTTGGCTGACTGTTGTAATCATTGGTAGGATACCACCTTTTCCTATGTCCAGGATGGGATATATTCTGGACACATATCCAATTGTACTGGACAACACGTACCCACAGTCAAAGCTATGGATAATACTGTTCCTTTCAGCCTACATGTTGCCTTATTGTTGTAGCAGTTTATATGCTCCTTCTGTTTTGTTTACATGCTTATTATATTTCCTGTCACATATGGTATGTTAAATATGGACATACCTATTGTATGTGACTATTACATGCATTGTGGGATATAATTCGGTCATACGGTCGCTAGATATTTACATTTATCGTGTTTTTTGTTATGGACGCATCTGACCAGCTGTGTACCCTCCCTCATAATATGGGTCAGCTGGTGACTCTGACCATTGAGCTGGACGTACCTATTGATGGCACGCTAACATATGATGCATTTCACTTCCATTTGGTATAACTATCTACACTACGTTGGACTACGGGCACATGGTTTTCAATGTCATTTGTTCGAGGGATATGGACCCGTTATTCCCTACCATGCATTTGTGTTTGCTTCTTCATTTTGTGTTCGCAGGAACTGTCTTGCATGCTTTGCATATGTTTCAGTATCCACGGACACTGACAGATGTGATTACTTTTGCTTGCAAATTGTTATATGCAAGCATTTTAGGTTGCACGTCGGCAGCTGACATTTCCACGCCACCGTGCGGTATTTCGACATGCCCTATGCACTCGTGCTCCTTTCCTATGCACGTGACTGTGGTGGCAGCACGCATTCCTTTATATGCATTTGGCGCTACTGCTCCATCTTCATACCACACGGTCGGTGCAAGCCTAACGCCGGCCTTGCGCCAAGCTTCATGAATCCCGGGTATGACTTTGGCCAAAGTTATGAGTAAAACTAATGTCTCAGGTATCTGTTGGAGGTGTCGTGGAGAAGACAGGCATACCTAGCCTGGGAGGTATACTGGTATAGTGGTGGACCATGCCTGTTTAATGATGCAATCCTTAAGAGAAAAGTAATGATGGAAAGATTGTCATGTAGCATTTGCTCAGCCTGTAAGCCACTTGGATAACACCCCTCAGTGCAGGTGCATAGCAGTATTCATTTATGCAGTAAGGGAATAGTGTCTTCTATGACAATGTTGGTGCTCAGTCCCCATCCAAGGTGAGGGTTAAGGCCTATAATATGCATTCTCATTGCTATGAGGCCAGAAAGGGCTGAAAGTATTCTTCAAACTGATCTCACCTCCATTTTGGGAATACTATGTACATGAGAAATGAGCAGTTCAATCCAGATGAAGGAATGATTAATGGTTTTCAGGTACAGTGGAAAGCAGCATTTAATAACAATGATGATACATTATGAATATCTCAGCCAATCCACAGATGCAGGGCATATACTCACCTGCACTATGTATGGTACTGTTCCAGTGTATCCATGCCGGTGTACTAATCAATATGTATTTAGAAAAATACATTGAGTGGTTTGCGATTCTGGGCTTCTCCAGGAGGTACTCCATAATTTTACACCTCTTACACAACTGCACAGTTACCTCGTTAACTAAATGTTCCTTTCATCTTTCACTTCTTCATCTGGTATCTATATATATATATATATATATATATATATATATAAAAATATATATACATATATATATATATATATATATATATATATATATATAAAAATATATATACATATATATATATCTTTAGCATGTTTTTGGGGTCAACTTTTATTTCTTTAGATATCCAGCAGTATATTACAATGCTATCCACTATAAACCTGGCTTATTTATACTCTTAAAACAGGATTTTGTAACTATAAATATCATTTAAAATGAATATAAAAGATACATTTATTTCATATTACCCATGCCACCTTTTCTTTGTGGATTCTTTATTGGCATAGAAATAGCATTTGCAGATTGAATGCAATCATTTATATACATAACATCAACACTTTTGTCATGGGAAAACATGCTTCTCTTGATGTTCATTTCAAATTTGTTTTTACAACCTGTGCAAGTATAACACTGTGTTCTTATTTACCATTTATAAAATGTAAGGCGCCATTGCTGACCAAAATGTAGCTCTTTTTGCTACATCAGGGGTCCAAGTCTAAAGTCCTTTACCTTTTGTAGAAAATAAAAACTGTCATTTAAGCTAATTATATACCTCTCATGGCATTTCCTGTTTACTTCATTTTGCTGTCCTGTGCTGACCCCAGTACTATCATGGACCTCAAAATTACCACAGGGACATGGCATTATTCCCACCTTTGGACAGGTACAGATTTGTTCTGGAAAAAGTGTCAAAAACTGTAAATATTTAATGATGGCTGTGTGTAAACAATAACTATACTGAGAAGTGCCTCACTAATTTGGATGTGAATATTTGGTTAACCACAAATTGTTAATGGTAAGCTAAAAAAATGACAGTATTCTTTCAGCAATGTTAGGCTGTCTCTGGAAGTTCTCTGAGGGTTTGGTAGAGATGTCTTAACAGTGTACAAAATATACAATCAAAAGAAAGTTCCTTTAAAATTAAACAAAGCATATAACTTAAACAAAACATGAGATCCACAGCCACGTAAAATTGTAATCAGCTTCTATTAGAAGCAGTTAGGGTTTGAATTCTCATATGTGTGACACTATTTCCATGTTTTTAATCATTACAACATAAGATGAAGTAATGAATTGAAAATGGGTTATAGATTACACATTTCTGTTGTACATCATATGCTATAGCTTATTGAATGTGATATCAGTATGGTATCTACTTAAGAAATAATAGTCATTACTATTTTACAACTATTTTCCTGAATACTTCTGGTCCTCATTAACATGATCCTTTCTACTATAGAATAATAAAAAAGGAAAGATGATCTCTTCTGCCTAGTTTATAATACTGAAGTCTCATTTGCCCACTCCTTAATATGTCACGCAGAGGAGGGAGGGTTTATATTTATCCTGCCAAATACATAAGACAGTCTTATTCTGACTTAACCTTATTCACTCTAAAAAGAAACATCTTAAGGACACCTTTAACTGTATCTTAGAAATTCTGCCTACAGACATCTATTAAAGTACAGCTGTGCAAGAAAACTTACCACAGCAGTAGCTGGAGGAATGATCACTGCTGTAGTAGCTTAAGCTATCTTGGTTATAGCCTGCATAGAATATAACAGTCAGACAGCTTCCAAAGCTTTAGGGTAAGTTCCATGGGCTGAAAACAATCTTCAGCTTGAGCTGAGCTGACTAAAAAGTCAGGATGGGGTGCCATGCCCTTCAGAGCTCTCATGCCTGCTGAAAGCAGGAGGCTACGCCCTGACTGGTTATTGCTAGGAACAGAAAAAATTACATGCTTACACCCTGGCATAAAAAACTAACAAAAACAATAGGGATGGAGGGAAGGATGGAACAGTTGCTGCAGCAATGATCATTCAAACATCTAATGTTCTGGTATGTTTACTTACACAGTTGTACTGTGTTCTTCATATGGATCACTGCTGCAGTAATCTTAGCTAATTGGGTAGATTACAAAAGTTTAAAATAACTAGGAGGTGGAAGGGGAAGAGTCTAGGATCCCCTGAGGAATGGTCCAATCAAAGCCTCTCCTAGATCTGGAGAAGGATTTTAGTTTATAGTGCTTTGTAAAAGTATGAGTAGAGAACTAAGTTACTGCTTCTATGTCACTCCAGTGATGTAGAAGGATAAAGCCTAGCCTACAGTCCAAGTGACCTAGTTCCATCAGTAGCTTGGGCAACTGATGGAGCAGCAGGTGAAGATATGGGCAAGCTATTCCTGGGGAGGGTGATAAGTAGTCATCTCTTGGTGGCAACCCCTGGTTGAGGCCACAGATATTGCTAGAGGAGATGTGGTGAGTGGATGAGAAGTGGGCCTGCATTGGCAGTAAAGTGATATGCCTGCTCACATTGTACATCCACCCCGGACCAAACCACGTTACCACAAGAGGAGAGGGAAATGGGTAGGTCATACTAAGAGTAACCACCTAGTCAGATGCTCATACATGCCAAGCCCTTATAACCCTGAATCTATGTCTGGCCCAAGCAATATCAGAATATGTTTGGGTGGGGGGAGAAGGCAAGGAGGTAGCTGGATGGTTCGGTGAAGACAGTGTATAGGGGCCAGACTGGTACTCATGACAGAAATGCGGGCCCTAAAAAAAAGTTGCTGCTTCTGAAATACTTCTAGAGTACAACCCTTTCCAAAAAGCCAAAGATGAATCTAAGGCTCTGGTACAGTGAATCTTGACCCCACCTGAAGTATGTTTTTTTGTGATAGAAATAACAAAGGTTAATAGCCTGGCACAACCATTGGAAAAGAAGGCTGCTGTGACACAGTTTTTTTTCCCTTATTACTTTCACAAGAAATGAACAACTGGTCAGAAGTTCTGTCAAGATGATACCTGAGTTGTTTATGGAAATACAAGGTATAAGGTATTCTTTCTCCCTCATTTTGGGTTTTGGAAAGAAAAGAGAGGGATGGATAGATTGGCTTAAGGTAAACTTGCATGGCACTTTGGATATAAAAAAGGATTTGTTTTCAAAGCAACCCTTACTCTGTTGAAGATGAGCTAAGTTTGACTCATCATTACAGCTCATATACTCTTCTTTCAAAGATCAGAGCAATCAGCAAAACTGTTTTCCATGTTATGAACCTCAAGTTAGACAGAGGAACTGTTTCAAATTCAGCAAGTGTTAGCTTCCATAACACAAACTGAGATCACAACAAGGATTCATCAGTTTTCTGGGGGACATTTTATGTAAGCATAAAACACAACTCCAAAAGGAAAAACAACTTGTAAATAAAACAATAAAAAAGCCACTAAGGAGGAACCAGTAGTCCAGTATGGTAAAAGGCAATTTATTAACAAAATGACTAAGCGCTTTCATCAGTAATAGGCTGGCTTCTTCAGAGTCATTTAAATAAATATAACAGCCCCTTATATAGTACAAAGAGTACAATGATTGGTGGAAAAAAATCTAAATGTCCATTGTGAAATTAATTACTAACAAGGATGCAAATTATTTCAATGTATTCAAAATTAAATATCTTAAAAATGAATAATTAACTAGCCTCATAAGCGGTAAAAAATATATATATATCTATATCTATATATATATATATATATATATATATATATGGTTTACTATCAAAATGTCGATCCTTACTCCGTCGAATGTTGTGTAATCGAAACCGGAAGTTCGAAAACAATAACATTGATCTCAAAACAACAATCTACGAACGGTTTTAACATGGGTCGAGGTAGGTGTTCAGTGTTATTCCAAACGACAAACATCTCCCCTACCTCGACCCATGTTAAAACCCGTTCTTAGATTGTTTTTTGTGACTCCGATGGTACTGCTTTCGACCTTCCATTTTCGATTATACGTCATTCGCCAGAGTAAGGATCGACATTTTGATAGTAAACCTATATATATATATATATATATATATATATATATATATATATATATATATATATATATAAATGAATGTATTATTAATTCACCTTAAACACAACATTAAACAATCAGAACAAAAGATATCAAGAACAAAAATATTATTTTGTTTTGTTCTATAATTATTTTTACACAATAAATAATAAATTAGCTTAATGTGAAATCTGATTTGCTTTAAGTTTTAAGATGGGCATCAAAGAGACCCCATCATTTAAACCAGGGGGTTTTAAAGCATTAAGCCTAAGTTGCCACTCCATTTCCAGAGCGCCCACTTTGTTAGCAACATCACCACCCTTCTCAATATTTTTAACGCGATCCACAATAAAGAAGAAACATTTTTTAAAATTCAAACATGTGGTAGTATGTAAATATAATGTATTATGTATACCCTTTCTTTTGATGGATCTCAAATGTTCAGATATCCTGTCCCTAAGTCTACGTGTGGTCTCACCCACATAAAATGCCTCACATACAGTGCAAGAGGCCACGTAGACTAGGCAATTGGTGTTACAGTTACATTGCCCAGGGCATGGAATGGTGTATTTATAATCAATGACACACAAATATGGACCTTCATTAATATACCTACACCATTTACATGTCCCACATTTTTTCATAAGTGATTTTCTGAATGGTATAACTTCCTTTTCTAAAATCATCTTAAGATTGTTACCTCTACTATAAACTATGTGGGGATCTGATCCTAATATACCCTTGATATGATCACTTAAACAAGACCTCCATAAATTCCTTAAACTTGAACTCAATTCATAAGACCTATCATTGTATTTTAATACAAAAAATTATCCAGTTTTCTCACTATTTCCACTTACAGCAGTAGTCAAAATGCTCTTTAAAATAGGTAAATAATGTGTTTCTCTTTTTCTCATAAATTCTTTTTTGACGTTAAGCAATAGTTTCAAGGGGTAGCCTGTTTCTAAAAACATACCAATCAATTTATAAATTTCTTGTTTAAAAATCTCCTTGTCACTAACTAACCTGGATGTTCTAACCATCTGCTCCTTAATAATACCTTTTCTCTGATGAAGAGGGTGACAACTGTTGAAGTGCAATAGAGAATTGGAATATGTCTCCTTCTTATGTATGTTACTAAAAAAGCCTTCAAGTGTTTTTTCTAGTAGTTATGTCTAAGAAGTTAATTTCCTCATTGTTCCAAGTGTAAGTGAACTTGAAAAATTGAGTAGTGGAATTTAAATAATCTATAAATTCCACCACAGTTTGTTCGTCTCCCTTCCATAAAATTAACAAATTATCCAGAAATCGATTGTATAGAATGATATTTTCACAATATTTGGAAGAGAAAATGTGTAATTTTTCCCACGCTAACAAAACCAAATTTGAAAATACGGGGGCACACCTTGTCCCCATTGCTACCCCAGTTAATTGTTGAAAGATTTCTCACTCAAAACTAATAAAATTCTTTTTTGAAACAAGTTCCATAAGATCAATTAAAAAATTAATTCTATTTAAGTTCCATAAGATCAATTAAAAATTAATTCTATTTTTATCAATAGTTGTACTAGTCAAAAGACTCTCATGAAACATATCTAATCCTTGCTGGTGTGGGATAACTGTAAATAAATTGATTACATCTACTGTTAGGAAACCATAACAACTGTTGTTAACCTTAACTTCCCTCAATCTCTCAAGGCAATGTCACGAATCTCTCAATATGTGGGCTGCTTCACTAACTACAGTTTTAGACCAGTAGTCTACAAAAGAGGCTAAGGACTCAGTTTTGGAACCCTAGCAGAAACTATTGGTCTGAATGGGGGGTTGCTAATTCCCTTGTGAATCTTGGGAATCCCAAACATGCTAAGCAAAATGGGAAATTTCACCATGAGACAGTCAAATTCAAGTTCATTAATTACACCCTGGTACAAAGCACCCTGTAATAAAAGGTCAATTTTGAGATATGCTCTGTTGAGTTCATTCTTTGATATCCGAATATAAGTTAATTCATCATCTAAAATTTCAGTCATCTTAGTAATATAGTCTATCTTGGTCATAATAAACATCCCCCTCCCTTGTCTGGTCTCATATATCTATATTGATGAGAATCCTTCATTTTTCTCAACAATAATCTTTCATTTTTAGAAAGGTTGTCCATGCCATTGTGTTTTTGTCCTAATATTCTTCTAAATTCAGACTCCGCCAACCTTTCTAGAAGGGTGATATTAGTATTGGGGGAGGTATAAAAGTAATTCTTCTCTTAAGAACATGAACTGAATCAGTATTGATAACATCTTTGTTCTGTTTGTCATAGGTAGAATGGTAAATTCTTAAATTTAACTGTCATGTAAAAAGTTTTAAATTGACCAATACATGAGCTATGTCAAGGCTAAAACTAGGAACAAAATTAATACCCTTACTAAATAAATCAAAATGTATATCCTGAATTTCCATTTCCATGTAATTATAAATAAAAAACCTTGTTTTTGCAATACACAATACAACATAGAAGAATGGTTGTCAAAATAATTACACTTGTTTTCTTGATTATTCATTTCTGTCATAGTCATATTAGCATGTTTAGTTCCTGAATAAAAATGCTTTCAACATATATGTGAATCACTGGGACTATTTGATTTGGTCGCTTCATCAAAATAATCAATAAAATTAAAATTATCATCATCAAACAAACCAAAACTGTTAGCACTCAAAACAGTTTCACTATTAACATCAAAATCAAAACTGTGATTAACTAATTGTAACCCCTTCGATTCCCCCTCTTCCCTTGTCCTTAACTTTGCTGATATTTTCTATTCCTGCCTGTTTGATATCTGTTTAAAAGTCTTTCGGACCTCCTTGGTCCATTCGGTTCTTCTAAAAAACAGTCTTCTTTTTCACCATACTCATTACTATGTTCATTAATCACTGGTCTTTCGTCTAATACACAAGAATTAACTTTAGGCTTAAAACCAGGTGGATAAGCACAATTGTTTTTATAATCTAAGACATCTCTATTAAGCTTCTTGTGTTTTACAGCAAGATTGTTTTTGACAAAGTTTTCAATATTTCTCAGCGTTGTTTCAAACATCTGTTGTTGCTGAGAAAACAAAAGATTGCTCGTAATACAAATATTCAAATTACTAATTTTATCCTGCAGTGATAACAATTTAGAGTCATTGTTGCGAATAATAATGTCAAGCATGTCCATACCTGTTCAGTTGAAAAGTGTTGTGAGTTCCCGAAAAGCTTCAGAACCCTCTTCCACTCCCATAGGCAATTTCCAAATCCGTAAACCTTTTGCAACTTGATTAAGCTCCTTTGATTCTTTTAGAAACAAATTGTTTAGCTGAATAACTTTAAATTTAGTACATACTTTTTCATACTGAACAATTTGTTGTCTAAGCGATAAACCTGATGTCCTCGCCTCTTCCAGGCCCAAAGGAACAACTCCAAACACTGGAGCTTGAAACCAAGCTCTCAAATCATGCTGACCCCTGTTGGTTGGTGGACTAGATGTCAGTGCTGGTGGCACTTTGTTCGAATGTAGTTGTTTTGATGCTGCACCACTAAAAGTAGTAGAGGTATTACCATCTTTAGCAGGAAGCACGTTAGCTGAATCCCCGTTAATGGGTGAGTGGAGGGTAAAAAGTTCCATTTGTGAGTCGGTGGGACTGACAGGTGAAACCACTCTTCTCCCTTCCGGTTCACTAGAGTGGAGCTTTATCAGTTTTCCAACAACACAAGCAAGTTCTTTAAGTACATTTTCCATAGTGAGCGGTAATGGAAACCAATGACTAAACCGAACCAACACTAACCCGTTCACGTCATTTGTGCTAAAAACAAAATGAGCATAAAACACAATTCCAAAAGGAAAAACAACTTGTAAATAAAAAAAATAAAAAAGCCACTAAGGTGGAACCAGTAGTCCAGTACAGCAAAAGTCAATTTATTAACAAAATGACTAAGCACTTTCACCAGTAATAAGCTGGCTTCTTCAGAGTCATTTAAATAAATATAACAGCCCCTTATATAGTACAAGGAGTACAATGATTGGTGCAACCAAATCTAAACATCCATTGTGAAATTAATTACTAACAAGGATGCAAATTATTTCAATGCATTCAAAATAAAATATCGTAAAAATGAATAATTAACTAGCCTCATAAGCGGTAAAAAGGAAAAAAATATATATATATATATATATATATATATATATATATATATATATATATATATATAAATGTATTATTAATTCACATTAAACACAACATTAAACAATCAGAACAAAACATATCAAGAACAAAAATACTATTTTGTTTTGTTCTATAATTATTTTTACACAATAAATAATGAATTAGCTTAATGTGAAATCTGATTTGCTTTAAGTTTTAAGATGGGCATCAAAGAGACCCCATCATTTAAACCAGGAGGTTTTAAAACATTAAGCCTAAGTTGCCACTCCATTTCCAGAGCGCCCACTTTGTTAACAACATCACCACCCTTTTCAATATTTTTAACGCGATCCACAATAAAGAACAAAATTTTTTTTAAATTCAAACATGTAGTAGTATGTAAATATAATGCATTATGTATATCCTTTCTTTTGATGGATCTCAAATGTTCAGATATCCTGTCCCTAAATCTACGTGTGGTCTTACCCACATAAAATGCCTCACATATAGTGCAAGAGGCCACGTAGACTAGGCGATTGGTGTTACAGTTACATTGCCCAGGGCATGGAATGGTGTATTTAAAATCGATGACACACAAATATGGACTTTCATTAATATACCTACACCATTTACATGTCCCACATTTTTTCATAAGTGATTTTCTGAATGGTATAACTTCCTTTTCTAAAATCATGTTAAGATTTTTACCTCTACTATAAACTATGTGAGGATCTGATCCAAGGATTAGATATGTTTCATGAGAGTCTTTTGATTAGTACAACTATTGATAAAAATAGAATTACATTTTTAATTGATCTTATGGAACTTGTTTTAAAAAACAATTTTATTAGTTTTGAGGGAGAAATCTTTCAACAATTAACTGGAGTAGCAAGGGGGGCAAGGTGTGCCTCCGTATTTTCCAATTTGGTTTTGTTAGCGTGGGAAAAATTACACATTTTCTCTTCCAAATATTGTGAAAATATCATTCTATATAATCGATTTCTGGATGATTTGTTATTTTTATGGAAGGGAGACGAACAAACTGTGGTGGAATTTATAGATTATTTAAATTCCACTACTCAATTTTTCAAGTTCACTTACACTTGGAACAATGAGGAAATTAACTTCTTAGACATAACTATTAGAAAAACACTTGAAGGCTTTTCTAGTAACATACATAGGAAGGAGACATATTCCAATTCTCTATTGCACTTCAACAGTTGTCACCCTCTTCATCAGAGAAAAGGTATTATTAAGGGGCATATGGTTAGAACATCCAGGTTAGTTAGTGACAACGAGATTTTTAAACAAGAAATTTATAAATCGATTGGTATGTTCTTAGAAAAAGGCTACCCCTCAAAACTATTGCTTAACGTCAAAAAAGAAGTTATAAGAAAAAGAGAAACACATTATTTACCTATTTTAAAGAGCAATTTCACTACTGCTGTAAGTGGAAACAGTAGTGAGAAAACTGAATCATTTTTTGTATTAAAATACAAGGATAGGTCTTATGAATTGAGTTTAAGTTTAAGGAATTTATGGAGGTCTTGTTTAAGTGATCATATCAAGGGTATATTAAGATCAGATCCCCACATAGTTTATAGTAGAGGTAAAAAACTTAAGATGATTTTGGAAAAGGAAGTTATACCATTCAGAAAATCACTTATGAAAAAATGTGGGACATGTAAATGGTGTAGGTATATTAATGAAGGTCCATATTTGTGTCTCATCAATTATAAATACACCATTCCATGCCCTGGGCAATGTAACTGTAACACCAATCGCCTAGTCTACGTGGCCTCTTGCACTGTATGTGAGGCATTTTATTTGGGTAAGACCACACATAGACTTAGGGACAGGATATCTGAACATTTGAGATCCATCAAAAGAAAGGATATACATACTGCATTATATTTACATACTACCACATTTCAATTTAAAAAAAAAATTGTTCTTTATTGTGGATCTCGTTAAAAATATTGAGAAGGATGGTGATGTTGTTAACAAAGTGGGCACTCTGGAAATGGAGTGGCAACTTAGGGTTAATGCTTGAAAACCCCCTGGTTTAAATGATGGGGTCTCTTTGATGCCATCTTAAAACTTAAAGCAAATCAGATTTCACATTAAGCTAATTCATTATTTATTGTGTAAAAATAATTATAGAACAAAACAAAATAACATTTTTGTTCTTGATATGTTTTGTTCTGATTGTTTAATGTTGTGTTTAAGGTGAATTAATAATTTATATATATATATATATATATATATATATATATATATATATATATATATATTTTTTTACAGCTTATGAGGCTAGTTAATTATTCATTTTAAGATATTTAATTTTGAATGCATTGAAATAATTTGCATCCTTGTTAGTAATTAATTTCACAATGGACGTTTTGATTTGGTTGCACCAGTCATTTTACTGCTTGTACTATATAAGGGACTGTTATATTTATTTAAATGACTCTGAAGAAGCCAGCTTATTACTGGTGAATGCGCTTAGTCATTTTGTTAATAAATTGACTTTTACCATACTGGACTACTGGTTCCTCCTTAGTGGCTTTTTTATTTTTTTATTTACAAGTTGTTTTTCCTTTTGGAATTGCGTTTTATGCTCGTTTTGTTTTTAGCACAAAGGACGTGAACGGGTTAGTGTTGGTTCAGTTTAGTCATTGATTTCCATTACCGCTCACTATGGAAAATGTACTTAAAGAACTTGCTTGTGTTGTTGGAAAACTGATAAAGCTCCACTCTAGTGAACCGGAAGGGAGAAGAGTGGTTTCACCTGTCAGTCCCTCCGACTCACAAATGGAACTTTTTACCCTCCACTCACCTATTAACGAGGATTCAGCTAATGTGCTTCCTGCTAAAGATGGTAATACGTCTACTACTTTTAGTGGCATAGCATCATAACAACAACATTCGAACAAAGTGCCACCAGCACCGACATCTAGTCCACCAACCAACAGGGGTCAGCATGATTTGAGAGCTTGGTTTCAAGCTCCGGTGTTTGGAGTTGTTCCTTTGGGCCTGGAAGAGGCGAGGACATCAGGTTTATCGCTTAGACAACAAATTGTTCAGTATGAAAAATGATGTACTAAATTTAAAGCTATTCAGCTAGACAATTTGTTTCTAAAAAAATCGAAGGAGCTTAATCAAGTTCCCAAAGGTTTATGGATTTGGAAATTGCCTATGGTAGTGGAAGAGGGTTCTGAAACTTTTCGGGAACTCACAACACTTTTCAACCGAACAGGTATGGACATGCTTGACATTATTATTCGCAACAATGACTCTAAATTGTTATCACTGCAGGATAAAATTAGTAATTTGAATATTAGTATTACAAGCGATGTTTTGTTTTCTCAGCAACAACAGAAGTTTGAAAGAACGCTGAGAAATACTGAAAACTTTGTCAAAAACAATCTTGCTGTAAAACAGAAGAAGCTTAATAGAGATGTCTTAGATTATAAAAATAATTGTGCTTATCCACCTGGTTCTAAGCCTAAAGTTAATTCTTGTGTATTAGACGAACGACTGGTGATTAATGAACATAGTAATGAGTATGGTGAACAAGAAGATTGTTTTTTAGAAGAACCGAATGGACCAAGGAGGTCCGAAAGACTTTTAAACAGATATCAAACAGGCAGGAACAGACAATATCAGCAAAGTTATGGATGAGGGGAGAGGGGGAATCGAAGGGGTTACAATTAGTTAATCACAGTTTTGATTTTGATGTTAATAGTGAAACTGTTTTGAGTGCTAACAGTTTTGGTTTGTTTGATGATGATAATTTTAATTTTATTGATTATTTTGATGAAGTGACCAAATCAAATAGTCCCAGTGATTTACATATATGTCAAAAGCATTTTTATTCAGGAACTAAACTTGTTAATATGACTATAACAGAATTGAATAATCAAGAAAACAAGTGCAATTATTTTGACAACCATTCTCCTATGTTGTATTGTGTATTGCAAAAACAAGTTTTTTTTATTTACAATTACACGGAAATGGAAATTCAGGATATACATTTTGATTTATTTAGTAAGGGTATTAATTTTGTTCCTAGTTTTAGCCTTGACATAGCTCATGTATTGGTCAATTTAAAACTTTTTACATGACAGTTAAATTTAAGAATTTAGCATTCTACCTATGACAAACAGAACAGAAATGTTATCAACACTGATTCAGTTCATGTCCTTAAGAGAAGAAGTATTTTTATACTGCCCACCAATACTGATATCACCCTTCTAGAAATGTTGGTGGAGTCTGAATTTAGAAGAATATTAGGACGAAAACACAATGGGATGGACAACCTTTCTAAAGATGAAAGATTATTGTTGAGAAAAATGAAGGATTCTCAACAATATAGGCTCATGAAACCAGACATGGGAGGGGGGATGTTTATTATGACCAAGATATATTATATTACTAAGATGACTGAAATTTTAGATGATAAATTAACTTATATTCGGATATCAAAGAATGAACTCAACAGAGCATATCTCAAAATTGACCTTTTTTTACAGGATGCTTTGTACCAGGGTGTAATTAATGAACTTGAATTTGACTATCTCACAGTGAAATTTCCCATTTTGCCTAGCATGTTTGGGATTCCCAAGATTCACAAGGGAATTAGCACCCCCCCTTTCAGACAGATAGTTTCTGCTAGGGGTTCTAAAACTGAGCCCATAGCCTCTTTTGTGGACTACTGGTCTAAAACTGTAGTTAGTGAAGCAGCCCACATAATGAGAGATTTGTGGCATTGCCTTCAGAGATTGAGGGAAGGTAAGGTTAACAACAGTTGTTATGGTTTCTTAACAGTTGATGTAATCAATTTATTTACAGTTATCCCACAACAGCAATGATTGGATATGTTTCATGAGAGTCTTTTGACTAGTACAACTATTGATAAAAATATAATTAATTTTTTAATTGATCTTATGGAACCTCTTTTAAAAAACAATTTTATTAGTTTTGAGGGAGAAATCATTCAACAATTAACTGGAGTAGCAATGGGGGCAAGGTGTGCCCCCATATTTTCCAATTTGGTTTTGTTAGCGTGGGAAAAATTACACATTTTCTCTTCCAAATATTGTGAAAATATCATTCTATATAATCGATTTCTGGATGATTTGTTAATTTTATGGAAGGGAGACGAACAAACTGTGGTGGAATTTATAGATTATTTAAATTCCACTACTCAATTTTTCAAGTTCACTTACACTTGGAACAATGAGGAAATTAACTTCTTAGACATAACTATTAGAAAAACACTTGAAGGCCTTTCTAGTAACATATATAGGAAGAAGACATATTCCAATTCTCTATTGCACTTCAACAGTTGTCACCCTCTTCATCAGAGAAAAGGTATTATTAAGGGGCATATGGTTAGAACATCCAGGTTAGTTAGTGACAACGAGATTTTTAAACAAGAAATTTATAAATTGATTGGTATGTTCTTAGAAAGAGGCTACCCCTTGAAACTATTGCTTAACGTCAAAAAAGAAGTTTTGAGAAAAAGAGAAACACATTATTTACCTATTTTAAAGAGCAATTTGACTACTGCTGTAAGTGGAATTAGTAGTGAGAAAACTGGATCATTTTTTGTATTAAAATACAATGATAGGTCTTATGAATTGAGTTCAAGTTTAAGGAATTTATGGAGGTCTTGTTTAAGTGATCATATCAAGGGTATATTAGGATCAGATCCCCACATAGTTTATAGTAGAGGTAACAATCTTAAGATGATTTTAGAAAAGGAAGTTATACCATTCAGAAAATCACTTATGAAAAAATGTGGGACATGTAAATGGTGTAGGTATATTAATGAAGGTCCATATTTGTGTGTCATCGATTATAAATACACCATTCCATGCTCTGGGCAATGTAACTGTAACACCAATCGCCTAGTTTACGTGGCCTCTTGCACTGTATGTGAGGCATTTTAAGTGGGTAAGACCACACATAGACCTAGGACAGGATATCTGAACATTTGAGATCCATCAAAAGAAAGGATATACATAATGCATTATATGTACTTACTACCACATGTTTGAATTTAAAAAAAATTTTGTTCTTTATTGTGGATCGCGTTAAAAATATTGAGAAGGGTGGTGATGTTGTTAACAAAATGGGCGCTCTGGAAATGGAGTGGCAACTTAGGCTTAATGCTTTAAAACTCCCTAGTTTAAATGATGGGGTCTCTCTGATGCCCATCTTAAAACTTAAAGCAAATCAGATTTCACATTTTGTTCTTTATTGTGGATCACGTTAAAAATATTGAGAAGGGTGGTGATGTTGTTAACAAAGTGGGCACTCTGGAAATGGAGTGGCAACTTAGGCTTAATGCTTTAAAACCCCCTGGTTTAAATGATGGGGTCTCTCTGATGCCCATCTTAAAACTTAAAGCAAATCAGATTTCACATTAAGCTAATTCATTATTTATTGTGTAAAAATAATTATAGAACAAAACAAAATAATATTTTTGTTCTTGATATGTTTTGTTCTGATTGTTTAATGTTGTGTTTAAGGTGAATTAATAATACATATATATATATATATATATATATATATATATATATATATATATATTTTTTTTTTTTTTTTTACCGCTTATGAGGTTAGTTAATTATTCATTTTTAAGATATACAATTTTGAATGCATTGAAATAATTTGCATCCTTGTTAGTAATTAATTTCACAATGGAGGTTTAGATTTGGTTGCACCAATCATTGTACTCCTTGTACTATATAAGGGCCTGTTATATGTATTTAAATGACTCTGAAGAAGCCAGCTTATTACTGGTGAAAGTGCTTAGTCATTTTGTGAATACATTGACTTTTACCGTACTGGACTACTGGTTCCTCCTTAGTGGCTTTTTTATTTTTTTATTTACGACTTCTTATGTAAAACCACTTTCAAAAACATTTTCACATCTGACTGCATGGAAACAGGGGTTTCCATGGGCATACATGCTGAAATGGCCAACTAATAATCCTTGATAGAGGAGTTAGACAGGCCATATGATAGTACCTCACACAAATGCTGTAAAACCAGAAAAAACTATAACTGAATAGTTGCTGGTTCTTTTGGTGGCATTAACTAGAAAACCTTTTCAGTTTGCTAATATATGATATTCAAGTAGCAGAGTTTCTTGCCTCCATTATTAGCTAATGCACATAATCAGAAAACAGGTCTAAAAGGTATTAAGATCTTACCATCCAGGCAGTCATTTGTAGATGTGTTGGTATAGAATTAATAAAATATCCCTGATCTAGAATGAGTAGGTCCTGTCTTTGAGGAAATTTCTGGTTATTGTTCCTGGCCAATTCCAAAATGAAGGGACAACCACTGTTGTCTGGACCAAAAGGGAGTCGCCAATCTTCAGAAGTACTGTGGATATCAGTGGATATATTGGAACAGAATATTGGAACATTCACTTTCAAGGAAAATAAACTGCATTTGTTTTTCAGGCCTTCTAGCATGAATTCCTGTAACATAGTTTTTCCAATTGATTATTTAGAGTGGAGGCAAAAAAGTCTTCCCAAGGAAATCTTCACAGATGGATCAAATCTTGGTAGAACCCTTGACTCAGTTTCTGTACATGATGGTCTGCACTGGTCCTGTTCAGTTTGAATGCCACACAATGTCACAATGTAGGATACCTGTAGAGTGAGATTGTGCTTTAAAGCCATATCCTGTGCTAACAAGGATAGTCTACATAGGATGTAAGATGTGCTTTCCCTTGCTTCTTTATATAATACATCACTGTGGTATTGTCTGTAAACATTTGAAGAGATCCCAGATACCACAGATGCTTCAATGAGTTCAGAACATTTGTCAGCTAGCATGTATTTTATGTTGATGTGCTTTGGTCTGTCTTTCTTGTCTCAAAGACCCAGCACTTTCTTTACTCATTCATACTGCCCCCCAGTCAAAGTCCGACTGAAGCATATGCTGTGACTGACTACTTTGGAGCAGGGGGAGGGAATGGGAGAACTGGATTCTGAGAAACTGGATTTTTCTGCCAACTGATTTCCCTTTTCCCAAACCCTAAAGCTGGAATATAAAAAGACAGTGGGTACTGGGTTTGGAGCCAAAGAGATTTCAGACACAATTTTATCTTTGTCATGTGGAATCTTTCAAGAGGCATCATGAGTGTCATGGAAATGATATCAACATGTCTAAAGTATGTATAAATCTGTAGAGAAGAAAGAGCAGTGACATTATGAAAAGTGGCGAGGAGAAAGATAGTGCGAAAGTGTCAGGTGGAAATAATAATATCCAAATGGTTGATGGTAGTTTTGAGTTACAAATGTTAAAAGACCAAATAGACCCTAGATGTGTATTGAGTTGTGCCTGTTGGGAAATGCGGATACTTAAGTAGATATGTTTTTTTTTGTTTTGTTTGTTAGAAACTATAAGACGTTTGCAGTTATTCAGAGTGAAAATCTGTTCTGATGCTTTGATATACATTGTCAATAATAATATGCTGTATTAACCTTATACAGAAAATGCTTATAAAAGTGAATCAATTCTTTCACAAAGTTGTCTGAAAAGCTCTATAAATGAAGACTTTTAGAGTATTTAACTTACTTTGCTTTCATGATTTATATAGCAAAAACCAACGACATGGGTGTGGTATATTGATGATTAACCCACAGTGGGTGTGTGGCCATGGTTGTGCAGTTGTTAGCATTGCTGCCTCACAGCAAGAGGTTGTCAAGTTCGATCCTTGTCTGGCATGCCTTCTGTGTGGAGTCTCCATGTCCTCCCTGTGGTCACGTGGGTTTCCGCTGGGTGCTTCGGTTTCCTCCCACATCCCAAAGACATGCTGTAGGTGGATTGGATACTCTAAATTGGCCCTAGGCATGAATGTGTGCATGTGCCTTCTGTGGAAGGTTGGGCACCGGGCTGGCAAATCAACACTGTGAAATTCCACTGCCAGTCATGAGCAGACAGATGATCTGCTGTGGCAACCCCTAATCGGAAGAAGAAGAACCCACAGTGGGTGTGGTTTAATCACAAGAGCAAAGCATTAAGTAATGTCTTTGTATAATGGCACAGTGGTTGTTCTTCTGCATTGTTTCCTGATTCTGCTCTTTGATGATGTACTGCACATACATATGAGATTTGTGTTCCCAGGCTTCGCAATACATCTTAAAAGGTAAGAGAACTGCACACAACTTACAAGGCTAGAAACATTTAATAATGATAAAACTGAGTACAAAGGTAAGCACTTTCACGACTTAGAAGTGGCTTCATCAGGCAGTCTTAAAAAACTAAAGGATCTTTACATAGCAACAAATAGTGATCAATTAGTGTAATTAAATGTTAAAGGGAAAGCACAGAAACACGATGAACTGTTTACAAGTGTTAAAATTAAACAACAACACTTTAAAAAAAATAGTATAAAATTATAACATTTATTATATCTAAATCTATATACAGATAAAAAATTATTAAATTAAAACCATCTCAAATTCTATTAAAAGAAAAATATATATGTATGTGTATGAGAGATGTGTCTATTTATGTTTCAAGGGTCGTACCTTTAAAAAGGGTTTTAAAGAGGAGGTGTTGTTGAGTCCTGGAGGTTTCTCTGCATTAAGCAGGCAAATCCATTTTTGCTCAGCAGCTTCTGTTTGATTTTCCAAATCACCTCCTTGAATGGTGTTGTCAATAATCTGCAGTACCAAGAATCTAAAATTGTGTGAAGAATCTATCTGTATAGTGTAGGTTGCTAGAGCATTAATTTCTCTTTTGTTCTTAATATCTGTAATATGTTCTAATATTCTCTCCTTAAAGGATCTATTTGTTTTTCCCACATAACACGCATGGCATTTCTGGCAAAAAGAAAAATAGACGATATTATTAGTTTTGCAGTCTGCATAGTGGTTTAATCTAATATTAAAACTGCAAAAAGGATGTGTGTAGGTGTAATGACTGTAAATATGTCTACAGGCTGAACAATTTCTGCATGTAAATATGCCTGTTCTAATAGAAATAGCTGTTCTAGAAAGAGTGAGTCTATTACAAAGATGTTGCTTTAGAGATTTATTATTTCTAAAAGAGAAAGAAGGTGCAATGCCCACTTTGTTTATCATATCAGGGCTGTTGTGCAAGATATTCCAGTTCTTCTTAATGTTATCACAATAATCATTAATGTCACTGGAGTATTGAAAGACAATCCTGAAGTTATCTTTAGACAGAGGGCAATCAGATGTGTGTGACCTTTTGGTAGTAGCACCGAAATATGGTTTGCATCTACTGGATCTATGTGTCCATGCTTCATTAATCATTTTGTCTATATCTAACTCAATAGCCTCGCTCTAAAAATTCTGACTTAAGGTCTGTAAGGGCTTTTATTGCATCTGTATCATCACTGTGCAAATGTAATAAAAATCTGCCCCTTGAGCATATTGCGAGAAATGTGCCTGGGATGCATACTTCTTTTGTGTAGAAGAGTATTTTTTCTAGTAAGTTTTCTAAAAATACTACTAGTTACTTGATTCAAATCGGACTTTGTTAAAAAATACATCAGGAAATTCCATTTCACTAGAGGACTATATATATGTGAATTTCAAGAAATCAGTAGTGTTGTGCATGTAAACAATGAAATTATTAAGTTCACATATATCACCTTTCCATAACAAAAAAATATCATCCACAAAGCACACATACCAGCAAATCCTATCATAGTACTCATTAGTTTCTGTTAATACAGATGTATGTTCCCAATGTGCTAGAACTAAATTAGCGTAGCTATTTGCATAGGCTGTGCCCATAGCTACGCCAGTTTTCTAAAGATATAATTCATTTTCAAAAGTGAATAAGTTGTTCTCCAGCACAATTTCCAATAATGCACATATCAACTTGACTTTATCATTAGAGTAACAGTTATTAATAGTCAGAAATTCCCTTATCATTTCACTTCCCATGTCGTTCAGAATACTAGTGAAAAGGGATTCCACATCTAGTGTGACAAAAATATAGTCGCTGTCAATAGTCAATAACCGAGTGTGTAATCTTTTTAAGAATTACTTGGTGTATTTCAAAACAGTGTGACATGTATCTAATAGTGCATGTAAGTTCTTCTCTAGGAAGATAGATAACGGTTCAGTGCACCATCCTGTGCCAAAAACAATCAGTTTCACGGGTGGAATATTTTTATTTTTATGTATTTTAGGTAATCCATAAATCATAGGGATTATTGGATGGGCTACAGTAAAAAACTTGAACAAATCTTCATTTATAAGTTCTGTCATTAGCAGATCAAAAATCAGGAAGGAAACTTTTTCATGATACTATTCGCAATCACTTTGGAGATACATTGGTATGTATTAGTATAATCTAAAAGTGTCCTCATTTGTTTTAAATAGAGGTCTTTGTCCAAAACTACTATCCCTCCACCCTTGTCAGCTGGATTAATTTCAATAGAATGCATGTTTTTAAGCTCATTTAGGGCTAAATAATCACTGTCGGACATTTTATAAAAATTACTTTTAGTGCCCTCAGTAAAAAGCTGCCTAAATTCATATTCACATACATCAATAAAAGATTGAACTACAGATTCAAAACTTGGTGTAAAAGTACTTGGTTTCTTATAGACATTGGTGTCCCTTACATTTGTTTCAGGAAAAATAGTTTTTAATGTAAGGCTCCTGCCTAACAATCGCAGATCTTTTAACATTTCAGCATGGTCTGCTCTCTTCGTCAGAACGAAGGAGAGACCTTTATTTAACAGCATTATGTGTTCTGCAGTCAATTCAATAGATGAAATATTGAAAATTAGACCTGGATTTAGTAGCGTCTCCTTTTTACCATTTGCTGATTTCTCTCTATGCTGGATGGGCTTTGTATGCTCCCCTTTCTTGTTGAACTCCTCGAGTGATTTTTTATCGGTAATGGGTCTCGTAACAAAAAACTAGTTGAACCGTTATTTTCCATGAAAACATTAGAGCCAGTTGAGTTAACAATAGTACTAGAAATTATAGGATCCTTTTGAGTAGCGTTCCCTGTAGCTGATGTGGAAGCTACTGCCTCAGTGTGTAAAGCGCTACTCGGACCAGCTTGTGTATTATCGGTTAAAACATCTGATAAAATAAACTGTTCAGTAATCTTATTAACTGGTGCAGCAGTTTGTTGCTTTAGAGCAGCTGGCCTTATGCACACTGATGATGTAGGAGTAGGCGTGGCATTCACTTCTACAGAATATGCATTACGTTGTTTGGTAGATTGATTGATAGATCCTGTGGCCATTCCTCAAGGTGGCTCCCTGGGCCAGGAAAAAACGTGCTGATCTTGAAAATCTTTACAGTCTCTTTGCAGCTTTTTCACCTTAGTAAGCTGCAATCTCTCCTCATAAGAAAGAATATTGCCTGTAGTAAATCAATTCTGTCCGCAATTATATCAGATGAATAACGATTCAAAATTGCATTTTGAGTTGAAAGAATGTAATCTTTCAATTCATTTTCCACAGGTGAAAAGAAATCAATGAGCAGGTTGATGTATTGGGCACTAAATTGCAGGTTGAGCTGTTGCCACCTCCTTAATAGTTCTGGATATGCATTTTCATAGCTCGGCATATTGTGCACTCTGAGCCCCTCGGAATGACTTTATGCTGCAATGAGGCTTGTAGGTGCAAGCGCTGCCATTGCAGTCGCTTGTACCTATAAAGTTTATTCTCCAGCTCCTTATAGCACCGTTGGAACTCATACGACTGGTGACTCTTCTCTATATTATTTTCTTCATTTGTACAACTTATATTTAGCAATGGATTCTCAGTGATATTTAAGATATGAACCAAACGATCACAGCTGGCATCCGATATTCGTGAACTGAGTACAGGTTCCTTATCAACTGATTCTGCCATGCCTCCTTTTCCGAATAAAATGAGGAACTTTAAAGCCAAAAAAATGGATAGAGAGTGCAGTATAGTGCAGTATAAATATATACTTAAAAGGTAAGAGAACTGCACACAACTTACAAGGCTAGAAATTTTTAATAATGATAAAACTGAGTACAAAAGTAAGCGCTTTCACGACTTAGAAGTCGCTTCATCAGGCAATCTTAAAAAACTAAAGGATCTTTATATAGCAACATATGGTGATCAATTAGTGTAATTAAATGTTAAAGGGAAAGCACAGAAACACGATGAACTGTTTACAAGTGTTAAAATTAAACAACACTTTAAAAAAATAGTATAAGATTATAAAATGTATTATACCTAAATCTATATACAGATAAAAATGATTAAATTAAAACCATCTCAAATTATATTCAAAGAAAAAATATATGTATGTGTATGAGAGATGTGTCTATTTATGTTTCAAGGGTCGTGCCTTTCAAAAGGGTTTTAAAGTGGAGGTGTTGTTGAGGCCTGGAGGTTTCTCTGCATTAAGCAGGAGAATCCATTTTTTCTCAGCAGCTTTTGTTCGATTTTCCAAATCACCTCCTCGAGTGGTGTTGTCAATAATCTGCAGTACCAAGAATATAAAAGTGTGTGAAGAATTTGTCTGTATAGTGTGGGTTGCTAGAACATTTGTTTCTCTTTTGTTCTTAATATCTCTAATATGTTCTAATATTTTGTCCTTAAAGGATCTATTTGTTACACAATACATCACTGGTTTAGCAAGCAAGAAATGGAGAAAGGATGATCTTTGTTGCTGCTTGTTTTTGTTTTTTTGTTTTTTTTGAAAGAAAAAAAAGTATAACCCCTGACAGTTTAGAGGTACAACAGAGACAGGAAAATACATGGAAATCAGGTATGTTTTAGTTTGTAGAACATACCTGATGTTTCTTGTATTTTCTGTGGTCTTGTATGTACCTCTCCATCTTATATTTAAAAAAATGTGAATATGTGTGCATTGTCTGAAGGAAATAAAGTCTGAAACTGAAATGCCTGTCATTATTTTGTGACTTTGTTTCTCAGTGATTTGTCAGAAAAAAAAACTAATTTTATAAGTAACAAAGTCACTAAATAATGACATGGATTTCAGTTTCATAGTTTCTTTCAGACTAATGCGTGTCTACCACATAATAATAGAAAAAAAAGTCTGGCTACCCAATGACACTTTAGCGGGCTCACTTTTATCATTGGTATATTCTCGATTTACAACTGACACACTGGTTGGGATGACCAATCATTGTGTTCCTTTTGGAATGTTAAAGGCCAGTCATTGTACAATATAAAATAGCACACCAATCCCTTTTAAGATATTCTTAGTACTGTGTATTATTTATGTTTTTATTTATTTATTTAATGTATTGTTTACAATGCAACTTCTGAAGAGCATTTTTATGAAAACCACATTCATGTGGTTACAAATTAATGCTTTTAAGTGACTTATGACTAATCTTAGTATCACATGGTATTTGAATGTGTGGTGTAGTGCAATAGTTTTGGATATACTTTGCATGATGGCCTGTTACCGTGGTGGTTGTTTCTAGTTGGACCTATGTCTGTTTTCAGCATAAAAACTAACATTTCACTTCACTACTGTTTTTTGTGCTCTGTGATATATTCACCACAGTGTTCAGTGCAGACTGATTCACACAATAGCTGAATGCTGGCAAAAGAAACTTACTCAAAAGTTACTCAAAAGTTTTTTTCAAACAAATGAACCATCAGCAAATGTCAGTGTAGAAAATGTGAGGCAGAAGACCCTGACGCCTTTGGCTCTAGCTTACAAAGAACCCAGTTCACAAGGAGTGTCAATGATAGTAAGAACTTTTTTAATATTATTTTTTACCTTTCTCAGTCCACTTGAGCCTTTTTGAGGACGGAAATCACTTCCTTCATATATGCGGGATAAAGAATTGCTGGTATTTTTTATATAAGCATTTTGCCTTCCTTATACCCTTTTGGAATTAATGATGACAGAGATCTCCACCTCCATGCATGTGCTACAGAGATTATAGGTTACAGTGAGGATGGGGATCTTTGACATCATGAAGGCCCTTCATTACAGAGAGACAAAAGTGAACATTGTGAGCTATGTAAAGGCATGTGCACTATTTGGTTTACTCATGCTTTGTGGCAGATGCAACGAAAGGCTGTAAGACAGCCCTTATTACATATACTATACGTGGGTCCCTATTAAATTAGCAAACGTTTAAAGTTTGAATGTCATATGGTTGACACCGTATGATCAAACTTTGAAAAGTATGCTCAGAATGGGAAAATTTCCCTTTTCTACACTGAAGTGCAGTCTCAGAGTTAGTATATTTAAGTGGGGGGGGGGGTAAAGGGGGGCTTGTATTCCTGTTCAGGGCGTTAAGGTACATTTTTTTTTTTTTTTTTTACTTTTTATTATACATTCAAGGTTTCACTCATATGTTGTCAAACATATGAGGTTTGAAATTTTGAAGCTTTGAATATGTAATATAGACACCTATACGTGAAGTAGTAGGATGCATGCAATCCTTTGGCCTGGATACACTACCTATAAACTCTTGACAAATACTAGATGAACACTGGGATGGTAACTAGAATTGTAAGAAGAATGCATATAAATGGGGAAAGACAGACTTCAAGGGGCACCAAACTGGTATGTCTCCCTGAGCATCCTCTGTGTAAAAGTAGTATCAAGCACATCAGTGGTAAAACACTACAAGATCTTGGATGTAGCAAATATGAACACACTTCCACTTGGAAAACATTTGAGCGGGCCTTTAAGAATTATTGTTTTATTGGGGAAATGGGTGGATAACGCAGGAAGTTTTCAAGTAATCAGCAGTAAAAAAATGCCATCCTAGATGTTTCTAGTCACACCAGTGCTTTTTCTAACAAACTATATTGGTTACATATGGGGTGGTGGATAATGGATATCATTTAGCTGGCTTTTCATACTTTGTTATATAGAACATAAGCAGTACAGCTAAGAGGAAGGGATATTTGATCCAGAATAATGAAGATGCCTTGATTCTGGACAGGTCACATGGTAGTACTACACTTGTGATTGTTTTAATATTGCAGGAGCTTGCACACCTTGTATTCTGCTTTAGTTGTTATAGTAAAAAGGAAGGGCTGATGTGTTAGAATGAAATGCATTGGTTTGTAATGAGCAGGCAGTAGCCAACCAATGTGTATGATCCTCAGAAAAGTATCCTGAAAAGAACTATAGCTAATATGTGAAAATGAAGCACTTTAGAGGGAATATTATAAGGAATGAAAACAAGTTAGGAGTGCTATGATGAACATTATGAAAAATTGGAGGGATGGGTAAGTATGAACACAGCTGTGCTGTATCATTGTGTGCATAAAGTAAGAAGGATGAGTACAGGTGTAATGTGTTCCTCAAGTGGACTGGTTTTAGCGTGTTCTTCCCTGACTGTGTTTTATTATTAACCTTGCTCTCAGCAATGGTGAAACTGCACATGGAATACTGTGTTAGTTTCTAGTACTTTTAAAGAAAAGGTGAACTATGCAGATATCTATTTCAGGATGAACTGTTTTCAAGTTGGTGAGATGAGTAATTGGGTTTATGATATGAAGTTGCACTTAGTTCAGCAGGTATACAGATACTATAAAATAAATAAATAAATAAATGATTATTCTTCTACTCAAAAGCAAAGATAAAATAATTCAGGAAGGTGATTAGGTAAGAGTCTAGAAGTAACTTCCCTTTGTGTCTTTATGGATCAGAAGACTAGTCATGTGATATTAGTGTCAATTTAAGTCAACAAATGCAATTCTCAGTTTAGAAGTATTTACAAAATCAGTAACAGCATCACATATACCTAAGGAAGAGCATCAAAGCAGTGCACATCCCACATTAATGGTCCACTTATGTGAATTTAATGCCCATATTCAAGAAAACTTGCACACCTTTTCAGCTGCTTTCTATACAAAGATGATGCTGGTTGTCATTAAACAAACACAGGCAGATAACTACCTGTCACTACATCAGCACTATTATGTCATCAGGGTGAGTGTGATTTCTTCTCAGACTGACTGTTCCCCAAGATTAACCACACTAGTGTTTCATCAGACTGACTGCAAATCCCCAACACGCTATGCACCCTGAATGTGACCAAGATGGCTTCCATTTCATAAGCAGCTCCAGCACTGGAGGACTGAAGGACTAGATAAGAAGAATGGATATGCTAAGGCAATGAGAAGGTGAAGAGCACACACAGGAGCATACCTCAGATAGAGTCTCAGGTGATAACTGAAGCCAATCAAAGGGTCAGTAGCTAGAAGGAGGGGTGGAGTAGGCAAAGAAAGGGTGTCACTGACCAGTTCTACTATGGAGTGATTACAGAGCATTGGACGCATGGGGACTTCCTTACTGATAAGATAGGACCAACATAGATTTTAAACACATCAGAAATACAGAAATGAAAAATTCTGTAATTTGTTATCAAAATAAGTGATTATTTATCCACAATTCATAGTGAGAGTTTTTCTAGAAAAAAAAAATGTTCAAACTTCACAGCAAGCAAAAATGCATATAATACAGACTCAGAGGAAGACATCTTATACATAACAACAGATGCAATAACTGTTGCCACAAGTAAATTTAAAATATCATCTTATGTGTATGTGTTGTTGTTTGCATTCATTCCTTTAGGTTTGTGGTCTCCTTTTTCTTTGGAATGCCAGATGTGATATTTGTAATGAAACAGGAAATATGGACATTGCACTGGTGAAATTCCCTATTCTGTTTTGCAATCAAATGGATTCTGTAAATGAAAATATAAATATTGTGAAGACGTGTAAGAAGCATAGTGGCAAGCTAGGAACTATATTTAGTTCAAGCATACAAAGATTAACTATATAAAAGCACTTTGCTTCTTTTCTATATTTTAGCGTAGAATTTCCACAGCTAATGTCCAGCAAATAAACAAAACTGTCATATTACCACATTGTCTAATGTTGGTGCATTCACTCATGAATACTTTAGCTGAGAAGTAGTTTACAATATACCAGTAGTAAGAAATACGGTCTATCATTTAGGATAAAAATTCATAAAATAAACTTATTTCTGTTTCTTTCTTTCTTTTTTTTTATGCTTTAGCATAGCAGTTTTGCTGAATGTTTTCCGTTAAAAAATGTTGAAAGCTTCAAATATTTGTCACTGTGATATTGTTATATTCATCTTTGGGCTTCGGATGCTCAACAAGAAGATAAACTGATCTTAAATAGTAAAAATGGCAAGTTTTTTGCATTGTCAAATGGAGCAGGTAATTGTCAGCTATCTAGTAATATATGTATATATGTAGATACAGATATATAGATATATGGATCTGTTAGTTGTTCGAGTTTTGAGAAACTCAAAATTCATATAAGGGAGATCATATGATTGAATTTCTGGAAACTCGAACATTAAAAAAAAACCCACAAAAATCTACCTATTTTATGGCTTTACATGGGGCAAGCCCCTTTGCATTCCCCACACCCCCTGCTAATTATATATACCAACTCCAAGATTGTACTACATTGAGGAAAACGGTACATTTCCCAATCCTCACTGTATCGTGATCTCCATTCAAAGGCTTTGGGTTTTCAGAAATTCGATCATATCATCTTGCCAATATGAATTTTGAGTCTCTGAAAAATTGATCAACTGACCGGGAGCCATATATATATATATATATATATATATATATATATATATATATATATATATATATATATATATATATATATATATATATATATATATATATATATATATATATATATATATATATATATATATATATATATATATATATATATATATATATATATATATATATATATATATATATATTAAAAATTACAAAAATTTGAACTCATATGGTCGGGACCATATAATAAAAGTTTTGTAATCTCGACCATTAAAAAAAAAAAACAAAACAAATTAAAACACATGTATGCAGGGAGGCAAGCCCCCCAGCACCCCCAACCCCCTGCTACTAAAATATACCAAGTCCAAGATCGCACTACAGTGATGAAAAGGGAATATTCCCATTTCCCATGTATGGAGATCTCCGTTTAAATGTTCAAAGTTTAGAACTTTGATCATATGGTTTGGCCATATGAAATTTTAAGTTCTGAACTTTGATCATTTAACTAAGACCCATATATATATATATATATATATATATATATATATATATATATATATATATATATATATACATATAGATATATATGGAACTATGTTAGTTGATCAGGTTTTCAGAAACTCGAAATTCATATCAGTGAGATGATCGAATTTCTTAAAACTAGAACATTAAAAAAAACCCCACAAAAATCTCTTTTTTCACATTTTTGACAGGGAGTAAGCTTCCCTATACTATATATATATATATATATATATATATATATATCTATATATATAGATAGATAGATAGATAGATATACATATGCAGGTCTATATCATATGAGCGGATCTCACAAATTGTGAACGCTCATAATATTGAACGTACCAGATCTCGAACTTCCTATTGTGGGGGGCTGCGCCCCCCACACCCCCTGCTAAATATATATTCCAAACCCAAAATCACATTGCAGTGAGGAAAGGGTAAATATCCCATTCTTTATTGTACTGCAATCTCAGAAAAAGCACTTTGAGGTCCAGTTTATTAGGTATTATGAATTTTGCAATTTGTGAGATTCACTCATATGATATATACATATATTTGTTTTTGAGGCTGAGCTTCAAAGATGCCAGTAGGTTATAAACTTGGTAAAAAAAGCATAACTCTAAACAAATATGGTGTTTGAAAAATGATCATGGATGCCATCATGCAATGTTTGAAAAATGTTATAAAAGTCTCTGAGTAGCATATCCTGTAGCTATAATCTTCATTGGGTTTTCATAGTTTACTCTTAACGTGCAAATTAGAAATACTTTGTAACAATGAGTAAACCAATAAAATAATTTAGGAAGCCTTTCTGATTCTGTTTTGAGAACAGTCCATCAGAAACTACCAAAGTTGGATGGATTCTTGTATAGAATCTGAACTGTAATATGTATTTACTTCTACTAATTCATGAAACAAAATTATTGTTTAATTAAAGCACTGCAGCACCCTCATAGCTGCTTGAGTCTAGTGCTAAACAAAGTGCTAACATGAAAATGTAGTATATGATACCAGTTTTCATTGAATGACATATTATGGTTTTCATTGAATGACATATTATGGTAATCAGTAGTTTAGCACAGATGATTAAGGCTAACAGCTGCTAATAAGTTTCATCCAGTAGTCTTGGGTTTGACTCCCTCAATAGCCAAAATTCTGTGGGATTCTGAGCATGTCATTTAACCAGATATCGCTCTTGGAATAATGCCTAAAAAAGGGAACTGTTCCAAGTGGATTTACTGGTTAGCAAATAAAATTAAAAGTGATCACACCATATTAAGATGCCATCTTAAAACACAGAAGATTAAACTTAAGTACCTTATAACAAAATTTATAGTTATTGCATCCTCGGGTACTTTTAGGATTGTAATAACACAGATGATAAGGGAATGTGTAACTGCTAACCATACCTCTCAACCTCTCAACCTCTTAGAGCAAGAAATCTAGACAAACCCATGAATAAAAGTGGGACAAAGGTCATAAATAGGGCAATTTTAAAATATCGCTGTTACAGACTTGGAAAGTTGATAGAATAACAGGTTTTGCATTAGCATAAATTTTATCAAGGGTATGAAGTCTGAAACTTAAATGTCTGTCTATTTTCTAAATTGAGTCTTTAATGATTTGCCAGAATTTGTCTGAAAACCACAATTTTATGAAAAACAGGTAAAAAGTATGTGGCAGAAATCTGGACATTCTGCGAAAATTTCTACAGTTGAGAGGTCTGCTGGTAACATGCATTGTAACTTAAAATGAAACTAGATAGTGCACTGAACAGATTGCCTTGTAATGATTTTTTTTTTATCTCATACAGAGTTCATAACACACAAATGACAGAGGTGTAAGAGTTCCAAGTAACTATGTTTGGCTGAGGTGACCAAGTTTTCATACTAAGTGACTGCTCGGAATTATGCTCCTGGCTGCTGACTACTGTCAAGTAACTGTAGTGGATCTACCATTTTATTTGTAATGATAGATACATTTCAACATGTGTCTGTTAGAAGGAGTTACAAAGCAGAACACCAGTGATGTGATCACACTCACAACAGGCAAAAAGCCTGTTGCTGACCATCACCATTATGATTTCAGGTATAAGACTTGCATCATTCACTAGATGTAGAGGTCAGTGATCCTGGAACAGACAGTTGCTGCACACACCATGGTAGGGATTGTCTGCCTGGTGCATGGCCTAAGTGAGGATGTACCACAGCTGTGGCCTCTGTGCAAAGACTTGCAGTGCCTGCAGAGAGAAATGGCTTATATGCACTTAGAGAAAGTACACATGATCATGATGTTTGTAGTGTACATAGTATCCAATGTGGTATCCATAAAGCATGTGGCCATGCCATCCTGTATTCTTCAGCAACCCACACTGGCCATGGTTATATAAGAGTCAAGATGCAGAGAGTGTGGTCACAGGATGGGTTTCCACTGATGGCATTCACTGTTCCAGATACTGCATCATTGTCATCCCTGAATATGACAGCCACCACATCTAGGCATGGCCATAATCAGGTTGCCTCTGTCTTGCATGGAGTGCAGCTATAGCGAGTTCCTCCACTGACTGCACTCAGTTGCTAATCAGCTGTAGAATCAGGTCTCTGAAGGCAGTACTGTGATGTTACCAAGTTACAGCTACTTCTAAACAAATATACTGTGGAATATGGTACACATAAATTCAATAACTGATTGCAGATCTCAGGTCCATACTGCAGTGTGCAAACAGCTCTATCCAAGCCGTAGAAACATCCCTTTAGAACTATGAACACACAATCAACAATTTTCATTGTCTGTGAATGTATGGAGTTGTAGTCCATGTCAGCTATGGTCTGGGGTTTTCAAACGGGCACCACCACTTATGGTTCTAAGGCATATCCATTATCACCTGCTTCTCATAACTTTGGACACCATTATAAGAGACAGACTCTCCATTTAAATGGGAAATGCATATCCTCATTTATGTACCTGGCAATATGTGCAATTACCAACTAGATGGCTATGTAGGATGTCAAATGACACAAAATGTTGGCAGTTGTCATATGTGTGTGACAGATTCTTTCCATCACCTCACATATAAGACTAGTCAAGCTTATATGTGTGTAATTTCCTGGGTCAGTAGATGCTGCCCCTTTATGCAGCGGGATGACTCTTGCTGTCCTCTACTCTACTGGGACAAAGGCAGTCCAGAGACTGTGGCTAAACACAGATCCTAATAGGCCTGAGAATTCCTAATTGAAGCTGTTTAAGAGGCAGCCTGGTATACTATCAGACCCCATTGAAACCATGTTTTTAGCTTTAGAGAGGGCAGTGGCAACCTGTTCTTTGGTAATAATTGGCAGTTGAGTTGTGGAGGGTATTTTCTGGGGGAAAACTGAAGGTGATGGGGAGTTGAGGTTTGAAATGAATTTGTCAGCCAGCAAGTTCATTATCAAAAGAGGAGGATCAGAAACTGCCACAACCTACCAAAGCAGAAGCTCTACCTGAACTGCACTGCATGCAGGTATTGAAGAGCACAATGCATAAAATAATTCATAATAACTATCTTCACACATGGTGCAGTGTCAGAGGCATGGATGGTGTCTCAGAGAAAGCCCAATAAGTCACATTTATCATCCAGCAGCAGAAGGGGAAGTTATTATGCAACTGTACAGCACCCTTAATTCTGCAGTGTTGTCAGCTTCACAAATCAACAAACTTTAACATTTCCAGGGTGTGGTGTTCTAGAAATAATGTATACCTAGAATGACAAGACACTGCCATCACCTATTACTAGTCTTCAGAAAAGTGATGCAGGTGCCAGAAATCATGTGGGGGGTTAGCTTCCCATAAAAAAAATGCAAGACCAATATATCTGGTGTACATAAAGAAAATGTGGCACACAACTTAGTTAATGGATTTTATACAAGGGATAGGAACAAAAATGACCTATCCATTTATGAAGTGGCATGTAACTTGAGTGATGTTATACAATAGCTGTCAACAAAGGAAAAAGGCAGTATTTCCCATATATCTTGAGATCTTGATATACAGAAATGCCTTCTTATTGCTAACATTGCAGTTATGTTCTGTCTGTATTTGCATAGACTGGGATGGTTGGCAGTGTTGGAGACAGTAATATTTGTCATAATTTACAGTGTTCTTACAGAAAATCCAAATGCAATGATATGTTCTAGCACTCATCTACTGCTGTACCAAAACTTGAGACAGTTTAACCTATTGAATGCAACAAGCTTCCTCCTCAGTACTGCATGCACATACAGGGATCTGGTAAATGTTGTGAGCATCAGTAATGGAGGTGGGTGATTACATTATCTTACTGCTAAATGTCCTGTGACTCAGTGAATGGAGCAAACATGGTATACCCAGAAATGACAGACTGCTGCTTACTGCCTCTTTTACACACATTGGCTCAGCTAGCTTTACTCCAACATTCTGTATTCAATTCAGTAACAGAGATTCATTTACATGTCTGATTCTGAATTCATGTGGAACACGCACATTTGTATCTCATTAACATTGGTGATTATTTATTTGTTCAGGATACAGATAATAACATTACTTCCTGGATATATATCACATACCTTTAGTGCTGTATTGCTGAAAGGAATTTACATGGAATGAAATTACCCACTGGGACTGTTTCTGTATCAAAGCATATTCATTGGCTGTTGCACAAATCTGATGCATTGCTGATGCAAATGCAGACTGTGGTTTTACTCAGCTGTAGTATGAAAGCATAAAAATGGCAGCCATTTAATTCCTTGGCACCTGCATTGTCAAGTTCTAAAATATGGCTGAAAACCTAGACTTGCGTATCCTAAGCCCAGGATTGCCATTTCTCAGAATATTCTCTTTTGTCTGAGGTATGGTGATCTTGGAACTGATATATATATATATATATATATATATATATATATATATATATATATATATATATATATATATATATATATATATATATATATATATATATATATGTATGTAGATAAGTTCAATGGATGAAAGAAATCTGTTGCCTGCAAAAAAGAAGTTTAAAGGAGAGGACTGATGTTCAATATTTGCTCTTCACCAGATTTTTTAGACTTTTTTATTTGTTATTACAAGACTTGCTAATGCATGTGTTGAGATCTCAATATGGAGACATAAAAACAACAAGTGATCTTTGTTAAACTTATTACCACCACTATTATTGCTGCAAAATGTTTCCATTCCCTGTACATACCTATATAGATGTGAAGACCTATGGTATGTGCAGCAATCCATTGTCTTTCAAACATTGGTTTATAGCCCCTTTTGTCTTTTACCTTATTTATCCAAAGTAGTATTTGTTATATGTAGCTGGAGCCTGTGAAAACATTCCATTTTTATCAAGTTCTTTAAGATACATTGTTTCACAAAGTCAATGTGTATGTGATGCTCATCAGACATACAGGTGTGCAACTAATGACTTGATATCCAGGAAAGTGCATTCAAATATGAGAATTGGTATTCAGTATTTATAGCGAATCTGATCATCAGATGGTAACCCCATGTGTTCGCCTGGGGTGGTATAGACAACTGCCCTATTAGAACATCACATCCAGGTTTATGTGACCTTAAACCAAAATCAGCCACCAAATATGGAAAGAAAAAAGGAACAACCTCTTTAAAATATTACTTTAATGAATGCTAAGAGCTTTAATCTCTGCACAATTGACACCTAAAACTTCTACCATAGAATAAAAGCATTGCAAGGATGTACAACTTAAGAATCACTTGGTAAAGTCACATGACAATTCAATATGATTAAAACATAATGCGGTGATCTCCCAGAACAAGTCATGCATTGTATGGGCCATATCTAAAAAACTGTCCCATCATTGCCTGCATCTAGTCACAAAAGATAAAATGAATGATTATTTGCTCTAGGAAATTTTCTCATCTTGGAGGGCATGTATCACTGTTCTAATGCAACCACGGAGCAGGAAGGTCCGGCCCCATCATTTGAGGCTGCTCCCACTCCTCAGATCTGGACTCCTATGGCAGGGTTTGAGCACAACTCTTTCCGCATCATCTTTAAGTCAGTGGACTCACACATTGTGAGTCCCCTGAAAGATGCAATAGAAAAAACATGGAAAAATCTGCATCATTGGTCATTCATTCCACTTATCACTATGCATTAGAACATTCTAATGGAAGTGTGCCATCAGTTCTGTAAATCATAAGTTCACATTACTATACCTATCAAACTAATAAAGTTAGACTTCTTAATAGATCAAAATAAGAATGGAGGCACAAGTCCCATTTTGTATAACAACTGTTATATATCATTATGGATCATTTAGGTTCATAGGTTCATGGGTTTATACTAGGCTATCTGCCCGAGGGCATTTACAAGCCTAGCCCATAGTTTTGTGGCTTACGCCACCCCTTTAGTATGGGGAACTATACCCATTGTTTTGCTGTGCCTCTGTCGAGCAGTGACACTGAGGTAATCCCTGGGGTATATCTGCGATCTCCCATCCATTGGTCAAGATTTCTCTTGAACAAGGCCAGCGAGGTGCTCTGCCTCACATATACCGGGATTTTGTTCCACAGCATAGGGAGTCTTTGGGTGATGAATCTATCCCTCCAGCACATCCTATTAATAGCCGTGTCAAGGTTTAAGTCTCCCGCCCTTGTGGCTCTGACGGATCTAGACTTATTGAGGTGAAGCATATTCATCAAATCTGGGTTTGACATGGCCTTGTATGTCAGGCACAGGTCACCTCTGAGCAAGCGGTAAGCGACTGAATAGAGCTGAAGTTCTTTCAGTCGGGCAGCATAGGACAGATTTTTGAGACCCTTTATCCTTTTGGTGAGGAACTTTTGTGGCCTCTCCAGCTGCTGCAAGTGTCGGGTCAGATACATTCCGAATGGGGCATTGTACTCAATCATTGGTCTGATGAGTGATGAGTACAGGAAAACTATGACCTCCCTTGATCTAGATGTGAATCCCTTCATGATAGGGTGGGCAATGTAGAAGGTCTTCCTTCTACATTGACTGGTTTAAGGAAGTCATTGTAGTAACAGGTTGGCCAGTACTATGCTTGTTATAAAGGATATGCTATATGAAACGCACATGATTATCATGATTTAGTAAGTACAACTCACAAAGCTTTCTTAGAAACAAAATGCTGATAAGACACATACAAAAATATGTGGTGCACTATGGATAGTCTATCAAATAATGGACAACAACAGAGAGGTATGCATCCAACATGCCAAATATATATATTCACTAACCTTGAGCACTGGTCACAAATCTAGATGTGGGACACAAGTGCATATAAATGCATCATGGCTCAGATCCTATACCCGCCCTGAACAATTGCATACACTTTTTCAGGCCAGCAAGGTCATACACAGTTATGCCTCAATATACATGTGAGTTCAAATGTTACTACTTGCATTCAATGACAATGATGGGGGGACACACAGAGCCATGTTCCTCCCTAGTGCCCCAGTCACTGGGATCAGCTAAATGCTGCCTGTCTTGCTGTTCTACTGCTCTGCTTACATTTTGTTTCTACTTCGCTCAGAAGTGGTATTTGTATGAGGTAGTGGATAACGTTGCTTTACTTCTGTCCCTTAGTGCGGGAGTTTTGAAAGGCAGCGAGATTGTCATCAAAGGGAGCAAAATGTGGGCAGTATGAAACAGGTTTGAACTCTGAAATGGCTTACAGTAAGAGGTGTGTGTGTGTCTGTGTGTGTGTGTGTGTGTGTGTGTGTGTGTGTGTGTGTGTGTGTGTGTGTGTGTGTGTGTGTGTGTGTGTGTGTGTGTGTGTGTGTGTGTGTGTGTGTGTGTGTGTGTGTGTGTGTGTGTGCGTGTGTGAATGCACGCACATGTGTGTGTGTGTGTGTGTGTGTGTGTGTGTGTGTGTGTGTGTGTGTGTGTGTGTGTGTGTGTGTGTGTGTGTGTGAAATGCCGACTCTCAGTGTTATCTGGTTAAGTGACTGGTTGATAGTTACACAGTAGGTAAATGTGGAGGTACAGTCAAACCCTGTACCTTGCTCATTAAGAGAAGGGAGTCTTAATCCTTCACACCAACTGCATTCTCTTAGGGAATTTCATAGTTGTTGTTGATCAAAAAATTCATGTACATGCAGTATCTGTTGTTCTGTTAAACTTTTTAGGTGAATTAGAATTGTCTAGTACTGGCGAGGCTCTGAGCTGTTAATGTACTTCTTCCTGTTAGAATATTTTTTTTCAGTTACTTGTATATTTGGTGGCTTTTTGGCAATCACTGCAGATTGTGGTCATTAAATAATTACAGCCATATGACTTTCATATTTTGCATCACGTAGAAAATGCTTGATTATGCAACACTGGCTATTCTATCAACTTTACATGTATATAATAAAATATTAAAAAGTTGTTCCTGGTTTTATTCTTTGTTTCTGATGCTTCAGCTAAGAAGTTGACAGGCCATGGGGTGCTGCACTTTATAGTTATGATGTCAGCAAGATGAGATATAGTTCTTCACCATTATTTATGAATTTATTCATTCACATGATCTCAAGCAAATATACAAGGTGTACAGTCATACAAATGGCATAAAATTGATGGGTGTGTGCTGGTCAAAGGAAAGTATTAGCAATGTAGTGGGTAGAATAAAGTAATAACTGAACATGTGGAGAAAGTCTAAAGTTGTTTGTCACTGAGAATTTGTAACTCAAGATGCAAAGACAGTATGAGAATAATTTCCTTTTTTGTTTGTGTGTGGGAGTCGACTTTATTAACTTAATGTTTAAAAAGCTGGATGTGTGGTAAAACAATATATTACAACTGGTATATAACTTGTTTGTCTTAGAAACAATGAAAAAAGGAAATATTGCATTTTAATCAAGTAACTCTTCTGGCAAGTAAAGAACTTGCGTATAGCATCCACAGTTAATCCGTGGTGTGAGTTTCCTTCATAGTTATTAATAAAAGTGTCACATGTTAACTACCTGTTCTACATTCTGCCAGATACTGTAATATTCCACATTTTGAAGGTATAAGAATGATTATGGCTGTAGTTTTCTTAGTTGGTTTGCTTGTTGTTGCTATGGTATGGTATTATATGGTATGGTATTTGTGACGCCCCTGCACTCGCCCAATAATCAAGGAGCCTCAATCCTCACCACTGGCAACAGTGAGGGACGTACACAATGGGAAGATTACAAGTACACACACAGCAAAGTACAATTTCCCTTAAGAGCACACAGAGATCACAGTCTGTCTAGGGGCTGGTTTCTCTCTCTTTTTCCAGATCCCCAGTAAGAGTCCTGACTGGCACAGCTATAGGGATGAGATCTCAGCTGAGTGGCCAAGCCAAAACCTCCAGCACCCTCTCTGTCAACCAGTGCTTTGTGTTCCTGCCCAAGTAGCTGACACACACACTTTGAGATACGATTTATATACAAACACAAACATACACCTGGGAAAGGCTGGCACAGGTTTACTAGCTATGCCCCCTTCTGCCCAGACTATAAGGTAGTACCAGCTGCCACCAGCCACTACTTATCAACTACTTTTAAGGCCCTTACCAAAGGGTGCTCAATCTTACTGTGTAATGTTACTAGTAATCCAAATGGTAGTCTGACCAAGAGCAAGGCTCTTTAGGAGTGGCCTGTACAGTGTCACCAAATGAATATGCAAGTACTATCAGCCACAAAGATAGGTTTAAATATATTTAATAATAAATAATAAAATAACAAGACAATAATCAATACAGTAACTACAGAGTTCAGAATCACAAGAAATATTTTAAAACAACATTGCAGGACAGCCTCAAATGAATACAGAAACCATCTAAACTAATCTTTGCTATATTTCTATCTATCTCTAAGTGATATTACTGTACCCTAGACTTACTTACAGACAAGTAAGCCAAATGTAGATGAAAAGTGCTGAATGAATGTTTCTAGGCCCAAGACAAGATACAAAATGTCAGTCTCACTCTCTGAGATAGTTCTTAAATTAATAATGCACATTACTGCTTCGTTAGCCTGGGTGGGATCACTCTTTGTCACCTGCCTTCAGTTCATAGGCTAACATAAACTAATATAATTTTTAACATCTCTGTGTGAGAAGTACACATCTATCAGAAGTTTGCAGAACACGGAAGTTATAAAATAACCACTTTTACATTTGAAACCTAGTAATTATTTCTGTTTCAAGACAATAGAAATACCTCTAGCTCTAGACATTGTATCTGCTTCACTGAGGGAACACAATCGTAAAAAACATTTTAGCTTCAACTTATTTACTTGAAGTTTTGCAAGTTAACTCTGTATGTTCCAGCTTCTACTACTAAAACATACATTTGCACAGTTATATAGTTTATATACATTTCTGTTCTTTTCCGGTATGGTACACTGTAAACACATCATTGAAGCTCAGTACATAAGATACATTTGTGTATCAGTAGTTTAATGTACACATAACATATAGTTCTAATACATTTGGTAACCCAAGTAATGGCATCATGCTGGTATTCACAAATGACATACAGCTATTTACAAAATCCCAGATAGCTGGGCTGGCAGTGTCACAATTCTCTATATAAATCATATTAATATTTTCAAGTGACATATAATTATTTACAAAATTCCAGACAGCTGGGCTGGCAGTATTTCTCTGGTGTCACAGTATTCATGGCCATTTCTGATTGACTCTTGGCCTGAAAAAACTACACGCACTGTTGGTAACTCCCTGCTGGTGAGAAAAACAATCACTTTTTTAATCTGTGAGTTGTTTAAACTGATGGAGCTGCTTTCTGTTTTACCTGTACCATTAAGTTTTTGTTTTGAAAAATCTGCTAGGCCTGGTGTTCTTGTTCAATGTGGCAGATAGACACTTAAATTACCCATGATTCACATCTCACATGCTTTTTTCATTGGCCATTTTTTTCTTGAGTGATACTTAAATACACAGAATCTATCTATGGCCTTGTCTTTTCTGATAAGACTGAAGGTTTGTGAAATCTACAAGCACTTGATGACCCCCTGCTAGTTATTTTTCCAACCCCCATTCCCATTCCTTATTCTACTCTTAAACTTGGTGATTTTTAAGCTGACCACCATTACTGTAAATTGAACTTTATAAGTTCCTCCCTTTTTACACTGCTGTTGATATCTTGAATTATTTTTCTGCCTTTCCGTGTGCCTATTTTGAAAAAAGTGGATTTTGCCTCCCATTGTCTGCTCTACTGATTTATTGCACTGAATTCTTTATCTAGCTAACTGATAGACAAAGTAGTGTATTTTTTTTTACTCTAGCAAGCTCTTTTCTGTTTTTTTTTACTTCATGAAGGCAGGGAAATGTCCATGTAGTGGCAGTGGGTGGTAGCCAGGTCTGTAGAGGTTGGGGAAACACACTACAGATTTCTGCATGTTGTTGTTTTAATGGCCAGAGGGCTTATTAATCAGCTTACCTTGTTTAGTGCCTGTATAGATTATACACAATTGGGTGGGTCTTGACTCATTTCTACAAAGTGAAGTACTTTTATTGAATAATCACACTTTTATAAGCTGTTTAAAGTACACTGCTGTTATCTTGAATTACTTATTGCATCTTTTTGTATTTCCAGTGTTGGTATAAATACAGTACATTTGCACAGAGCTGCTCACCGTGCCAGTACCCTGTACAGATGCAAACATCTAAATATTTAAAAAAGCATATTTGTGAGTGCAAGGTTTTAGTGCCTTCCTCACTTGTAGACCAGTAGCTGCACAGACAGCAACTAAAGGTGGAGGTGTCTTGATATACATCAATAACAAACATACCTCCAATTTGGTTAAGCAGGATTATGTGCTGGAGTTTCTCCACATGCAGGACAACACAGATAAAATCCTGTACCATAGCCTAACAAGATATAGGTCACCCACTATGTTGTCACCCACAATGTCCCAGGAAACTCATAGCACATACTTAAAACTATTGGAGACACTCATCATTCAACCTGACACGTTAGTTATGGGGGACTTTAATTATCTTTCAATAGACTGGGAATCCTGCATGGCCCCAAATCTGCAGGTACAGAGATTCCTGAACTTCATAAAAACAAATACTTTTAACCAGTTAGTGCATTTGCCCACTAGATGTTCCAATATAATGGACCTCACACTGAAAACTATGAAATAATTCTGTACCACCACCACCAATATCACATCCTCCGTGGTCATGTCTGCCCATTAAGCTGTCTCCTTTGAAATCAAAATCAATTCAGTAACCCCATTAAACCCAGCTTCTACTACTAAAACATACATTTGCACAGGTCTATAGTTTATATCAATTTCTGTTCTTTTTTGGCAAAGCATCATGGTCTGTCGATCATATCTTCCTAGCCTGTCAGGTACTGGATCCCCCTGAAATGACACCAGAAACTAAGCCAATTGTTAAAGTCAATCATTTTTTGTTTGTATTGGGGCATCATTCTGGGTGATGGCAGAATGCTGCTTAAGGCTAGGGACATACCTGCCTGGGACACATAATTAGCGAGCTCAATCGTGTCTCTCTTCATATAGTCCAGAGAGGTACAACTCAAGTCATTCACACCAACATGGACTATGACAGAGTCATAACAGTACCTGTTGTTGAGTTACTTGAGTGCGTGTGTGATATGGCAGATTCTGGCAACTGACAGACAACTAACCGTGACTTTCTCCTTATCCAGCCTGGTGATATGCACATCTGTGTGTCTCACAATGGAATCTCTTATAACTAATACATTGGGTTTATGGTGAATCCTTAGTGGTTGTGAAGCACAGGTGTGTGGACTATGCATGGTATGTGGTGTGGAGGACTGTGGAGATTGTGTGTGTTTTTGCCTCTGAGATCTCCTTTTTTGGGTATGTTTATGTGGAGGACCTCTGCATATGTAAATCCTTCTACCTTCAACCATACTTACAGTACCAGATCCTATCCAACATCTTGTTCAGTCTATCAACATCTCAACCCCAGGCACATTAGCTCTAGATCCAAACACTACCACAAACTAATAAACAAATTCCTGAAGTTCATCACCGAGTATAGACTCAACCTAATACTTGGTGGTGATATTCATCCCAACCCTGGCCCACTCACATCAGATACACATACCCCTCTACTTGCAATCTAAGCGACAAACCTACAATTAATAGGCCAACTAACTCTCTCCTAGTCTGTCATCTCAATATTATAAGCATTAATAACAAGGTACATGAATTGCATGCACTTCTGGATGTCCACTCCCCTGAGATTCTCTATTTATCTGAAACCTGGTTAAAACCTAACATTAAAGACAATGAAGTGTTACCACCTGGGTACAACATACACAGGCTGGATCGTGCTTCAAGGAAGGGGAGTGGGGTAGCTGTACTCTATAAATCTGAGTTGAATGTCACCATAGATGTAATATAACCTCCTCTGATTAATAACTCAGAGATTCTTGCCACCAAATTGTAACTTAATAAAAATAAATGCATTGATATCATCTGTATGTACATTCCCCCAGGTAACAATATATCTACATTTGAAGATATCCTGCACTGGCTATCATGTCACTACCCCCAAGAAACCCTGCTACTTGGAGACTTTAACATAGACTGGGGCACCTGTTCCTCAGAATCCCCAACCACCCATATTAACCTGCATGCATTTACACAAATCATATCCACCCCTACCAGGATAGGTAAACCCAACCAAAAAGAAAGTATACTTGACTGGGTACTCATAAACAGTCACCCCCAACTGTACACCTCTGGTACCCTCATTAATGGCCTAAGCGATCACCTTCTCACATATGTAATTAAGCCAAAACCATTAATTCCCAACAACTCTTACTCAGAAAGGTTAGAAACAATAAAAACTTTGACCCTGCCAAATTCCAACAAGAACTAAACTCATGTAATTGGTCTATTCTAAAACACCTCCCCTTAGAGGAAGCAGTAGCATACTTTAACAACAAATTCCTTGAGATCCTTAATTTGCATGCACCTGTTCATTCAAAGAGAACCAAGGCAAAAACTGCACCATGGCTTTCTATAGTCTAAACTCAAAATTACCCTTAGAAAGAAAGCATGGGCTTTATGGCGTTCTTATAAAGACCCTCAAGATCACATTAAATACAGACAATCCAGGAACAAAACCAAAAAATCAATTTTACAAGACAAAAAACAATACTACTGTAATTTACAGACAGTAAATCAAAATAACCCTCAGAAGTTTTGGGCAGGTTTAAATAATCTACTACATCCTGGACAAACTTCAACCCCAATCCCTGCTGCTACTATTGATAAAACCCCTGAATATGTTTCTGATAGTTTTAACCAAGTCTTTACTGAGACAATTCAAGCCCTAGCTAGCCAACTACCTCCTAGCTCCCCTGGTCCTGAAAGTAGCACCCCTAGAAACCTACTCGCGTTCAGATTCTAACCAGTCGCCAATTCACTTATCCGTACCTTGATCAAAAAATTAAAACCCACTACACTTTCTGCTGATCAACTCCCTGCCGAGTACCTACAAAAATCAACTGATGCTATTGCTTACCCCGTCTCAATACTGATCAATCGAACCATAGTAGAAGCTAAAATTCCCACCATCTGGAAAATATCCTATGTAATCCCACTTCACAAAGGAGGCAGCTCTACTGAATTCTCCAGTTATAGGCCAATAGCTATACTCTCTCCACTTGCAAAGATTATGGAAAAATGTATTCATAGACAACTCATGCACCACCTAATCCAAAATCTCCTTATGGCAGACACTCAGCATGGCTTCCGTCCTCATCACAGCACTACTTCAGCCCTCCTAGCCTTTACTAACACCATAAACCATAATTCCAACAATAATTATATATCCTCAGCCCTCTTTTTGGATCTTTCCAAGGCATTCAATATGGTTGATCGTCAACTTTTATTCCACACCCTGCAAACATTCTGTCTAGATATTGGAGCCCTCCAGTGGTTTCAATCCTACCTGAATGGTCGACAGCAGGCTGTCCTCTGGCAGAACAAACTCTCTAACCATCTACCTAACACCCTTGGAGTACCACAAGGCTCTATACTAGGACCCTTGCTGTTCTTCATCTTCATTAACAACCTTTATACTGTCAGCCCAAAAGTCAGCTGTATCCAATATGCTGATGACTCTACTCTGATTTGCTCAGCCACATCTCCAGTAGAGTTATAGTCAGCTACCCAGGCCACCTTTAATACAATAGAAAACTGGCTTTCTGAACATCGTCTGATCCTAAATCCCAAAAAAACTAAAATGCTGTTATTTTCACCAACACGTAGGTCTACCGCTTTCACCTTTACCTTAAAATCAAATGATGGCACAATAATCTCCCCTGACCCATCTACAAAACTATTAGGTGTCATTATAGACAATAATCTATAATTTGACCTACATGTTAACCAAACTATCAAAACCATCAATAAAAAACTAGGGTCACTTTACAGAATAAAAGCCTTCCTAACCCCTCCAGCTAAAATTGCCATAGCTTGCTCTCACCTTCTTTTAACCTTTCTGTATGCATCCCCTCTACCCACGAATTTAAACAAGACTGTCCTTAACAAACTCTCAATTTGCTACAACCACACTGCCAGGTTTGCCACTGGGCTGCCTTTTAGGACACATCATTGCATCAATCTAAATCAGCTTGGGTGGCTTGAACTACCCAGCCTAATCCAGTATAACCAACTGATTATGGCCTATAAAATCCTCTATAATCTGGACAATACTCCTGCACTTAAAAATATTATCACCCCCTATAACAATCCTAGACCGCTTTGATCCTCTAACAAACTACTAATTCAGACTAGCAAAATTAATAACACAGCCGGTGATTCTCTCTTTGCAAACTCTGTAAGTAGATCCTGGAACTCTCTTCCAGCTGATATTACCTTACTTTCCACCTTAGGTCAATTTAAAACTAGACTCAAACAACATTTGTCACTTAACTGGCTATGTCAATGTATCAAGCCTGGCTAACTCTCTCTAGAATGTGTAAAAATCTATTAACCAGTTTACTGTGTAATTTAATTTAATCCTGACTTGTGCTCAGGATTAACTGTAACCTGTGGAACTTGTTTAACTTGCTTACTTATGTAATCTCTGTAAATAGTCTATTTGTAATATGTGATGCTGGTATTATGTAATGCTGTATCTGCTTACCTTTGGAGCTTTTCTCCCCGGACCTCTGCTGAAAATGGACATGCATCCAGTCGGACTATCCCGGTCAACAAATGTAAAATAAAATAAATAAATAAATAAATGTAGGTGTGTGTTGTGTAGGCGTGGGTAGTGTTTGAGTTGTAGTGTGTGTTGACAACCTTTTCAGTGCTAGATATACTGGATTCAGGGGGAGATAGCTTGGACTCTAGGTTACTAATGTAATTGCATCTCTCACAGATTGTGTTCCTATGGGGTAGTATTACATGGTTGTCCATGTACATGAGGCAGTTGCAACACTGCCTCAAGATGCCCATATCAATCAGACTGGCAGGAGAAACTGTAGGAAATTGTCCATCCATATTTGTCAGAATCGGAGGGAGAAAGGGCAGGGACAGCTAAGGGGTGGGCCTAAAGGCCAAGTGCTTAAACCAAAACTACGAGCTTAGAATAACACTTAAGAATAACACTCAGCGATTTAGACAGGCTATAAACAAGCAGTAATAAATGCAACAGAAAAGATGCAGTTGAACACTTTAGAGAACAGGCAGCAATCAGCAGGAAAAAGCAAAGCAAGATGAAGTAACAGAGTAGTAGGAAGAAACACAAATTAGAAAAATTAAAGCAACTGAAAAAAATGTCTTTTTTTTAAGTAAAAAAGGGAGAGAACAGGAACAGAAGATAATTTAAGGTTAACGGACTAAGGCAAAAAATACAGCCTCCATGGGACCTGATAATATCCCAGTCTGCATCCTACGTGAACTCAGGCAGGAACTTGCAGGACCATTAGGCACCCTATTCAAACAAAGCCTGAGTACTGGCTTCATCCCAGCTGAGTGGAGGACTGCCACTGTCATCCCTTTACACAAAGGTGGAGCGTCCACTTATCTGGGAGATTATAGACTCATCAGCCTAACTAGTCTGATTTGCAAGGCCATGGAACAAATTATCATGGACCTCATTAACAAGAACATTGGCAACCTCCAAACACTTGATCCCACACAGTTTGGCTTTGTCAAGGGAAGATCATGCCAGCTAAATTTGTTTGACTTCTGTGAGACAGTCACCAAAGCCATGGACGAGGTGAAGACTGTGCACACTGCCTACCCTCACCAGGCCAAAGCCTTTTGATACTATTCCCCACTTGGCCATAATAGATAAACTCTCTCAACTAGGCATCGATCCATATGTTACCAGATGGGTAGAAAAGTGGCTCACTGATAGAACCCACATCATCAAAACAGGGAAAGCCACCTCAAGCAGTAGACCAATAACAAAAGGTGTACCCCAGGGTTCAGTTTCAGGGCTTTTGTTATTTGAGATATACTTTTCTGCGGTGCAGGCCAAAACCAGTGGGCTGTGGTTGACCAAGTTTGCAGATGACTGCAAGCTGGGTGCTGTCATCAATTCCCCTAGTGATGTGGACATCCACCAAGAGTGTCTCACTCAGACAAATAACTGTTGCCAGAAAGATGGCCTCAAGCTGAATACCAAAAAATGCATCATCATCCCTTTTGGGGAGAGTGATGTCTCCAAAAATTATCACATTAATAACAATGTCCTAAGCACTAAGTCAGTCATGAGGGATTTGGGCACCCAGGTTAATAGCAACCTGAATATTGACCACTATGTTGCTTCTATGGTACAGAAAGCCTTATACATGGCCCACATCATAAGTAAGGCTATCTCATTCAGGAACAAGGAGGTCATAACATCCCTATATTCTTCCCTTATAAGGCCCATTATTGTGTACAATGCAACTTTCGGTATGTACCTTGCAAAGCACATGCAGCAGCTGGAGACATCACAGAGGTTCCTCACCAGGAGAATCCAGGGCCTCAAACATCTACCATACACAGATAGGCTACAAGCCCTATCTCTCTACTCAGTTTCATACAGATTCCTCAGAAGTGACTTCTGTCTGGCATACTAGGTGATCATGGACCCCACCTTGATAGGACTGGTGCATATCTGCAAGTCAAGCTCCACTCCAATAAACTACATGCATGGCCTCAACCTAGTCTGTGACATCAACAGGACTTATTGGCAGGGCAGATTTGTGTCCCAGAGATTCCCTCATCTATGGAATAGACTCCCTCTCCACAACAAGCATAGTACCTCTTTACCCCTTTTTAAGTTCAACCTGGATAACTGGATGGGAAACAGAAAATATACCCCTGGGATTCCACCCATGTCCCTGCTGGCCAGGGGCATTGAGTGCTGATTTGTCTAAACATGGGCTAAACTCTTGGCTAGGCTTATAAGGGCTTCAGGGCCAATAGCCTATTAAACTCCTCTGATCCTTTGATCATATGATCCAAGAGATGCTAACTGATCACTAGTCTTCAAAGAACTTCTAACAGACATTTAAAATACTTGGCTATACTGCAGTGGAAAGATATGTGTTTTATCTTGAAAGTTGGCAAAATGTGCTGCATTTGTTTAAAAATATATCACTAACAATGGAACAAAGATCAAAATAAGTCCAACATTTTTTTTAATTTGAGTTTATAATATTTTTTCTCTTTTTACTGGGGCAACAGATGTCTTTGTGCATGACATTTTCCCATCCCTTTTAAATCAGTAGCCACACCCTTGACTTGTTACACTGTAGCATAACGAAACTGCATGCAAATCATTATCCTAGAGCATGACAAATGTTTGCACTTTTTCTGTGTTGCGAACATTGCCAGGATTTGTAAGATTATGGTACTCACTGCCTTTCATAAAGAAATGCCCCGGGATTCAGCAAGCTCTCCATAGTGAGCAGGAATAGTGCAAGAGCTGCCGCAGGCAATATGGCCTATGTGTGATCCAGGAATGAGCTCCCAGGACGTGCACGACCGGTCCTGCACTATTCCTGCATGGACACAGCCCCTGTATGCTAATTACGTAATTTGCTGGTGAAACCCTGCAAATGAAGTGAATTAGTGATCCAGGAAGCAGGCAGGCGTCCATGCAGGAATAGTGTAGACTGCAGAAATGTATTCAGCCAATAGCTGAATACATTTCTGCAAACTACAAAATGGAGGCATGACAGCTCATTAAAAAGCATGCATTATAAGGGTTAGGCATGCCAATGGCCAAATATATGGCCATAGGCATGAAAACTAGTTTCAAAATTATGAAAAACTTTTTTTTTTTTTTGGACAATTTCGGCCATTTAAGCTTAGGGCAGCAGTGTGCAAACAGTATCGGCCCAAAAATAAGAAAAAAAAGCTGGAAATAAGCTTTTAAAGCAAAATCATTTTTGCCATAATAGTCAATGGCATGCATAACACAACATCATGGAATAGTCGTTGCTAAGGGGGAAGGCTGAGTGTCAGTGTTGTAACTATCCATTACTAGTCAGTTCTATGCAATTGAGGGGAATGATACTGAATCACAGATTTCCCCTCTGTGCTAGCTTGCACCCAGCCATGTAGGTGCAATAACACCATGGTCTAAAACTAAGAGCTAGATGACCTCATGAGGGGGAGTGTCATGACTGCTGTAAGCTTATTGGAGCACAGTGGCCCATGTTTCCCCTTAGCTAAGCACAGCTAAGGAAGGGGGTGACTCTGAAACTGCCTAGCAGTATTTACATTGCCTAAACAGGTGTGCGTGCCATGCACCAGGTTTTAAACAAACAAAAAAAAAAGTAAACCAGGAAATAGCAGCTACATTCAAATCTGAGCACCTCAGGGCTTAAACAGGAAGGCAACAGGAAGGGGAAAACAGCAGTAGGAAGGTAATCAAGGAAAACTAGCATAGCTGGCAGGTGAAATGTATCAGAATTAGCCAACAACACAGGCAGCAGCTCAGCCCAGCCCAGCACACTACTATAAACTATGCAAACACCTTTCACTCTGTTTTTTCCCAAAACTCAGCAAGACCCAATCCAGCAGTAATCCATACTAATTGTTCAGATGTAATATCTGTCACCATCTGAAAGATGGACATGGTATGAATGTGGGCCCAGATATACACACAGTGCACAGATAGAAGTACCCTAGGCAGAGTATATAAAATGTAATTGTCAAATGGACACACCTTTGGAATTGTACATACAGGTTAGCAGCACATTAGTTGTCTGTGTAGTATGGAATACTGATATAGTCTGGCCAAACACAGGAAGACCACAAAAGGCACAGTTATGAAGTACTGAGAAACTGCTGATGTCCCTGCACAAGCCAGCATAAGGGGAAACCCCACGTATATTTGTGAGTCAGCTGCAAGAAGCTTCCATAGCACACATGCACTCAGCTCACCCCACCATCAGCCACAGGTTCATCACAGGTCATATCCCTGCTGTTGGGAATGAGTACAGTATGACCCCCACTTCTGTATGGGAATATCCATAGAATGCAGCATGTTGAACAGGTGTCTCATGCAGGTGTGACCCTAGTTGTAAGCAGCACCCTGCCAGAATCCACACCAATGGATTAATAAGGACATAAACTATTGCCATTAACACCTTGCACACCTACCCTGTCACCTCAGGGAAATTCAGTGGCTTGCAGCCTGGGACTGTAGGAGTGACTGAATGCACTGGCCTGCTACAGATGGCCTGCATCACTACCAAATGCCCTACAGTCCTCTGTCAAAGGCTTGTGTCTCACCCATACTGCCAGTGTATGTTATCTCATGGAGTCCAAAATAACAACATAGCACAGTCCACAGAACACAAATGCAAGGCCATGTCGACAAATCCCAGTAGCATGTCCATCATCTCCTAATGCAGGAACTGTGGACCAACCCCTACATACCACTGGGATGAAGTGATAACTATAGAGATACTTATCAGATATCACTTGGATAAATTTAGGAAGAGGATAGAATACCTGGGGGGGGGGGGTAGAAGCATGGACGCCATGGAGTGTGTGAAGTCAGAAACTCTGATGTGTGCCCATACTATCCCTGCCTGCAAACCCAGGAATGGGAGGCTACAAACCTGCTCATAAACAACAATGTGAAGGTGAACTGACCAGATATATGAGCCCTGCTTCTGGGTAACCTGCGTGAATCTGTACAGCTGAGAGTTATGACCACAGCAGAATATGGCCATTCTGTCACTTCAATAGATTTACAAGCAGGGGATCCTCAGCTACCACAGTACCAAGGTGCTGGACCATCTACACAGACCCATTAGCAAGTGTCTGCAGCTCCCTCTCCAAATTGGCATGAATGCGCAAGAATATGTAGGCTGCAGACCACAATACTGGACACAGCTTCATTCAACTTATATTCTCCAGGAAATTACTGTGAGCAAATAAGTATATCAGTCAGTAATACATCACAGTGTAAAATAGTACCTATGTCTGAATATCTCTGTTAACACCAAAACTGGGTCGATATTAGAAAAACGAAAAACCAAAAGATCGAGCTCTCACATGAGCGAAAAATCAAGACCTTGATATTTGGTTTTATGGATCGCAGTACAGTGAAAATCAGGATATTTGCATTTTCCTCACTGTAGTGCGATCTCTGAGTGGGAATATATATTTAGCAGGGGGGGGGGTGCAGTCCCACATAATAGAGATTTCACTTTTATGATTTTTCACTCACGTGAACGCTCGATCTTTTGGTTTTTCGTTTTTCTAATATAGACTCCCAAAACCATGTAGCACAAGCAGCACAGACATGATTAGTTACAGTATCCCACTTTGCCCATTGTGACTCCATATCGTAAACCTATCTACAGATATCCTGCAGAAACAGGTTGCTAGTTGTAGGCTTAGTACACAAATGCCTACACTGGAGTGCAACCTACCTGGAATGGATTCACACATTTAATACAGAAGGTTATAGTGGGCATGCTCCCTCACTTGGAGAAATGAAGCCCATGTCTAACAACAACAGTGGACTATACATATCTGTCAGTCTCAGATTTCTGTGCACACACACCACATTGCACACCAGTCATGCTTTGCACACACATCAGATAGGAATACGCACATATATCCTAAGACAACACACTATAATAGGTCAAACATAAACAAATAGAGATGTGGGGAAGATACAGACAGTGACAAAGAGCTACCCATCATGAGGCCTGTCCCACCCACCACACATCCAATTGGCCAATATCACATGATGTGCCAATGTCTATCACTGTAGACATTTGCTTCTCGTAGCCCTCAGCACTATAGTGTCTGTGGTGTTTGTGATAACTGTGTAACATGACAGTACAAGTCATTACTCATCTAGCAGCCATATGCACAGTTGTGTCAAATGAAAAGTTGTGTGTGTCTGAGTGTTATGTGTGTGTTTCCAGAGGAATGGTTTATGGCCCATTCACAAACACTGCACTCCCCATTGCCCTAGTTCAACTAGCCTGCTGATGCCAGTCACTTTGAAATACCCCTTTAGATAAGGCTCATCCCTAGAAGCTCCATGGTGCGTGCAATAACTGCATAATGCTGTAGCATAACATACTAGTTAGATGGGACTGCTAATCCTAGACATAGCAAGTGTGTGTGCAAAGATCAATGATTTTGAGGCCATTCACAGACACTACACCTACCATTGCCCTACTTTAGCAAGCCTACTGATGTCATCTATCTTGAAATATAACTTTGGAGAAAAGCTAGCAGTGTAAGCTCCGTGGTCCATGCCATAAATGCAGAACAATATAGTAACAGTAACTACACATCTATCAGTTTGAATCTCATATGTGGCAAGTGTCTGTGTGTGTACCTCAAAGATGTTGCCCCCATTTACAGCCAGTACACATTTCAGAGTCTGAATTTAGCAGTAATGCTATACTGTAACATTCTAACTGGCTAGGAGTTCTAATCCCATACATGGACACTGCTCTGTGTGTGTGTGTGTGTGTGTGTGTGTGTGTGTGTGTGTGTGTGTGTGCGTGCGTGTGTGCGTGTGTGTGTGTGTGTGTGTGTGTGTGTGTGTGTGTGTGTGTGTGTGTGCACATTTGTGTAGAGAGTAATGCTTTTGAGGCCATTCACAGTCACTACACTTCCCATTGCCCTACTTAACAAGCCTGCTGATGTCAGTCATCTTGAAATACCTCCTTGGAGACAATTAAGCTCTGTAAGCTCTGTGGTGTGTGCAATAACTGCATGATACTATAGTGTGATGTGCTAGTTAGGTAGGAGTTTTAATCCCAGACATGGCAACTGTGAAACTCTGCGTGTGTGTACAGAATAATATTTTTGAGGCCATTCACAGTCACTACACCTCCCATTGCCCTACTTTAATAAGCCTGCTGATGTCATCTATCTTGAAGTAAACCTTTGAAAAAAGGCTAACCCTGTAAGCTCCATGGTCTGTGCCATAAATGTAGAAAAATGCAGTAGTAGTAACTGTACAGCTATTGGTTTGAATCGTATCTGTGGTGAGTGCTTGTGATTGTACTTTAAAGAGTTTGTCCCCATTTACAGCCAGTACACATCTCAGAGCCTGACTTTAGCAGTCCTGCAGATGTCATCCACCTTACAAGTATCTGTTGCAAAGCCTAACCTATGTCAACCTATGTCAGGTCAGTGGTGCATGTGATAAATGTGTAACATAATGGTCCATAAAGATTATTCGATAGAGGTTTAAACCTCAACCCTGGCGAATGTAATTGTGTGATTAGGTTAAAAATATTTTTGGGATCTCTCACCTACTATATCACCCAATGCCAGTATTTACAAGGGCTGATGATGTTCCTCACCTTAGAAGTACCTTGGGATAACATCCATCCAATAAGCTCTGTGGAACACGCGATAAATGTGGTACACTGTAGTAGGGATGCATAGCTAGATAGGGGTTTGAATCTTAGTACTGGCAAGTGTGTGTGTCTGTCATCAGTATCCTGTGTGGAGGGTGCTGTGATTGTGTAATGACAGGATGCATTGTGGGGTCGGTTTTGCTAAATTATTATATTGAGGATCTACTAGATGTCACAATGTCCACAGTACAAGTACAACAAATGTCAATCAGCAGAGATGCTGGTGTAGACAATCCATCGCCCTACATGTGACATTATGGATCGGTGAACAATATAAGCAACCCTTGTATTACTCAGAGAACACTCTCCACCCATGTCTCATACACAAACACACATGGCTAGGCAACAACCACTATATTGTTAGTTCCCTGCATATTGCCCACAGATAGTAACCACAGTGTGATTGCAGTTAATTACATGCCTGTTGACCACAACACTGCCACTGACATCAGAATGTACTGTGATGTGTAACATTTCCTGACTGTGTGTTATCCAGCAAGTAAAAGGACATAGCACCCTGTTCCATCCCTACAATAGGCAAAGAAATGCTTACAGTGGTCCTTTGCTATGTTCCCCATTGGACACCTACAACAACTGTAGAGTCTGCAAATGTAACCCAAGAATGGAATACCATGCCTTATACACATGCCCTGTATGGACAGATGCCACTAACTCCACTGAATACCTGTATCATGCTGTCAATGTAGGTGCAGGCATGACCTCAGTTCCATAGCCAGGTCTCACCACATGAGGTCAGGAATGCCACATCAGATGATAACAATCTGTCCACACAACATGTCCCAGGGACCCCAAATACACTTCTACATGCCACAGAACATGAATGTGGGATATGTGCACAACCGAGACACTGTCCATGTTATGGAATATAGATCACATGCATGGCAAGCTTTGCACAGCACTGGCCACCCACAATAGTAACCCAGATGAGTAGATGGTGAATACAATACCCACCTGTGTGGGCCAATCCAGGGACTACACCCCTGAGCCACACTGGAGACCACTGTCATGTGGCCTGATGCCAAGGCATTCCCTCTGCCTAGCCTTGTACAGCCTTAAGGCACAGTCAACTATTACACACCTGTGAAGCAATGAACCCATGCATGTCAGTACTGGCAAGTGTGTGCGTGTGTGTGTGTGTGTGTGTGTGTGTGTGTGTGTGTGTGTGTGTGTGTGTGTGTGTGTGTGTGTGTGTGTGTGTGTGTGTGTGTGTGTGTGTGTGTGTGTGTGTGTGTGTGTGTGTGTGTGTGTGTGTGTGTGTGTGTGTGTGTGTGTGTGTGTGTGTGTGTGTGTGTGTGGAGATTAATGATTTTGAAGCCATTCACACTCACTACACCTCCCATGGCCCTACTGTAGCACGCCTGCTGTCAGTCACCTTGAAATAATCCATTGGCCACACATCAGCCTGATAAGTGCAGGTGCAGGCCATCTCTGACAAAGCATCATGGTCTGTTGATCAAGTCGTCCCAGACAGACAAATACTGAATCCCCTTAGAATGACACCAGAAGTTTAGCCAATTGTTGAAGTCAATCATTTTGTCTTTTTGCTGTGGTATCATTCTGCGTGATGGCAGGATGCTACTCAGGGGCTAGGGTCATGCCTGCCTGGGCTACAAGATTAGAGAGGTCCTCCATGTCTCTTTTCATGTAGTTCAGGGAGGTAAATCTTGGGTCATTCACACAACATGGACAATGACAGTGTCATATTTGTACTTGTTGTGGAGTGACCTGAGTGCATGCATTATGTGGTGGATCCTGGCATCTGACAGGCAGCTGACAGTAACTTTCTCCTTGTTTAGCCTGGTGAGTGGAACATCAGTGTGCCTGACTATAGAGTCACCTATGACTAGAGTGTTGGGTACGTTGTTATGCCTTATGGGCTGTGGTTGAGTGGCACACTGAGTTTGTGGGCTATGTGTCATTTGGGTTGTGTTGGAGGGTGGAGTTTGCTTGCGTTTCTGCTTTGGAGGTTTCTGATGCTTGATCAGGTTTTTATTGAGAGCGAATGCAGGTGTGTGTTTTGTGTTTATATGTGTGTGTTTTGGTGGTGTAGGTTTTGAGGGACTATGTGATGAGTGTGGTGTGGAGCAAGTGTTTACCTTCTCCTCTTTACTGTCTAGTCCAGTCTTGGGTGAAGAGAGCTTTGCTTCCAGTTTGGCTATACAAGTGAATCTCTCACAGGTTTTAGTGTTGGGTGGTAGGAGGAGAGGGTTGTCTATGTACATGAGGCAATTGCTGCATTGCCTCAAGATGCCCAGATTCATCAGGTAGACAGGAGAAATCACTGGGAGCTGACCCTTAGACATGCCTGGATAGGTGCTTATTTATTAAATACTAAAAACTGCTTTCCTCTAGACAAGTGAGGAAAGTTGAGTGCTGTAGTAACTTGCAGCTTATTTAGTGCTTACAACGAGTTTTGAACACGTGCTGAGTTCAAAGAAACAGATCTGACTGCTGAAATTAGAAAACTGCCTAGTTCTAAGAAACAAAATTAAGCTAGAAGGATTCCCTCCAACACAGAAAGGCTTATGGTCTCAGAAGCCTACAAACAGTCTAGACCACTTACAGGAAAGGCAGGAAACAAGCTTAAAATTAACATTTTTTTTCTTTCCCAGACGCTCTCTTTGTACACAGTGGGAGTGCCTGAAATCAGAATATGATCTCACTGCACTCAGTTGAGTGAGCAAATGAGATGGGCCCAGAAGGAGTATCCAAACACAAATTTGCAAGAGGGGCAGGTAGTTTAAAAGGCACCAAGATTAACACCAAAACAAAACCAGGTAGGGTGGGTGGGAAACTAACTGAAAAAACATAGTCAAAACTTCCAGTTCAGTTAATATTCAATGCAACACAAATCAATTAAAATGCTGTATTATTTGAAAAAAGTGCAGATAAAAGGTACTTAAATTCTCTTATACGTCCACTGGATACAGCTAGATCTTAGCCAGTCAAAGCTCAGGTTTTAAGCAGAAAATATTCCAAAATGAACCACTTAAATAGGCAGTAACAGAATATCAATGAATGAGACTAACCCCAACTGCAATTACTGTCTATGCAGGAATTCTAACAGTCAATAACATCTAACAATCACTAACTGAAAAAAACAGAGTCAAAACTTCCAGTTCAGTTAATATTCAATGCAACACAAATAAATCAATTAAAATGCTGTATTATTTGAAAAAAGTGCAGATAAAAGGTACTTAAATTCTCTTATATGTCCTGTTGTATACAGCTAGATCTTAGCCGGCCAAAGCTCAGGTTTTAAGCAGAAAATATTCCAAAATGTATCACTTAAATAGGCAGAAACAGAATATCAGTGAATGAGACTACTCCCGACTGCAATTACTGTCTATGAAGGAATTCTAATAGGCAATAAAATCTAGCAATCAGTAACTGAAAAAACAGAGTCAAAACTTCCAGTTCAGTTAATAATCAATGCAACACAAATAAATCAACTAAAATGCTGTATTATTTGAAAAAAGTGCAGATAAAAGGTACTTAAATTCTCTTATATGTCCAGTTGAATACAGCTAGATCTTAGCCGGCCAAAGCTCAGGTTTTTAAGGTATATATGCACATATACACAGATATATATAGACATATATATATATATATATATATATATATATATATATATATATATATATATATATATATATATATATATATATATATATATACAAACATATATATACATATATATATATATATATATATATATATATATATATACATATATACATATATACATATATATATATATATATATATATATATATATATATATATATATATATATATATATATATATATATATATATATATATATATATATATATATATATATATCTACCGATAGCTCTATATAGGACCATATATATAACGCAATATACAGATGTATATAAATACATATATAAATATATGTGTGCATGTACATGTATACATATATCTACATATGTATATATATATATATATATATATATATATATATATATATATATATATATATATATATATATATATATTTATATATCCATATCCTTATGTGTACACACGAGTGTTGTATTTGCCTTCCCAGATTTATCCCAACATATTTATCTATGTGTTTATATAGATATAACATACTGAGTCAATAATATGTCCACTAACAAGTAGTACACAATTGTAGATGTCAAAGCAGTTATTTACTGCTATTCAGTATGTGTACTGACAGATATATTGGGAAAAACAACAAATGTCTTAATAATTGTGATGGACTAGTGGTTAATTGCTCTTACTGTAGTGTACAGGTTTCTGGGTTCAGGACCTGCAAGGGCTCTATGTTTTGTTGCTAAGCAGAACAAGGACTGTTGGATACAGAGTGCTTAGGGCAGTTTTGGGCAGCTTGAAGTGGGTTTGGGTGATGGTTAGTGGTGCTAATGTATGGTTAAACGTATAGGAGCTTAAACCATTTAAGCTTTGCTTACCAGTGCACAAATCTGCTTAGCATTTATATTGCAGCAATGCTGAAACCTGCTAAGCTTAACTCAGCCCTGGTAACCAGTGATCACATTCCCTTTCTGATAAAATAGCGGGGTAATGACATCTTTAATAAGTGTATTTAATTTCATGCACATAACATATGTCTATGTGCTGTCATTACAGTAGCAAGGGGTGTGAGTTTACTGTCTGGGACACCTGAGTATATATGGCTTGCACAACACTTTTTTCCATTTGAATGTGTTTCATACATGGGTAGTATCCCAGGTTATATGCAGTCACACTGGCATGTAGTGTATTATTATGTTACTACTATTAACAGTGCTTTCCCAAGTAAGAGTAGATTGCAGATTGTAGTACTGGAACCAAACACCCCTGCATGCAAAGATGGACTCTGAGTCCTGACTATCGTTTTCTTGGTGTGTGAGCTGTGTGTTAAGTATTTGCTGCTGGATATTGATCTGACATGGATATTAACTGTAGATTACTGTGTGTATAGGACATGTCAATGAGGGCTGCTGTCATGTAGTAATGGTGTACCTATCAGTGTCAGACATCTGGCTGTCAAAACATTCATCCTAATGCATAAGCAGTTGGCTAGCTGATGTCTGTCTGTCCTCTGTACAGATGTGTATATGTCAGGTATCCATCCTGGTTGCTTACAGGCAATCTATGCTTGACTGACACTGACATGTCTGCCCAGCTGTGTTATGAATGCCACAGCTAGGAATCCCCACTCTGTACACACCACATGCCATGGACACCTCCTACCACAGTCAACAGAACATGCTTGGATACAGGTCTCCAGGACAGACACTGACCATGTTATGTAATACATGTTGCATACATGTTAATTGGAGAACCCTGCTAGCCCTCTGCAAGAGGAAACCAGATGATTGGATGTTGCATTTAACTCGCACCCTGAGGATCAGTCATGTGGCATCAGTTGATAGATGGCCTGCTGACAAATGGCAGGTGGCATGATACCACTGTACCCACATCCCCTACTCTTCTCATCTCTCCCTGAACAATATACTGGTACACACCTAGAAACACCTGCACCTATGGACAGCATACTGACAAATGTGTCAGTATGCATTACTGAGGATAACAGTGTCTGTGTGTTTGTAAACCTGTAGTTGATAATAACCCAAGGGCCTTCACACCCACTACACCCCCTATTGCCATAGTTAGATATGGCTGCTGCTGTAATGGACATTACATGTACCTTGTTACACTATTTACCCTATGGGCTACCTGGTGCTTGCAGTGCCAGCACAACACCATTGTACAAATGGGTAGATAGGCATGGATTACCGTCTGAGTCCTGGCAAATGTGTGTATGTGTGCAAGTGTGTATATTTGTAGGATACAGCATTCTGAGGCCACATTCTCCTAATACAATACACCTTGCCATACAGTATAAGGGATAGTGATGTTGCTGGCTGTAGGAGAGCCATGACAAAGCATCACCCTACTATCCCCGTGGCATGTGCAATAGATGCATATCCCTGTAATAGCACTCTTGAGATAGATATGGGGTTATATTGCAGTCCTGGTCAATATGTGATTGTGATCATGGATTTCAGTGAGTACTGTATATAATGTTGGGTGTGAGTGCTGGGTATACTGCCTTCATACCATGGTACCCCCAGTACATGTCCCAAGGTCCACTGTATGTGGACCACTGTCACCATCAACCATACAGGTAATTGATTACACTATCCAGCCCAATAGTGCATGTGCTGTGTGCAACGTACCTGTAACAGAATGGACTCACTGACAAGGTAGTTAGCACTGATAAACCCAGGTCTCTTAGATGTGTTTATGACTGTTATGTGTTTGTCAGTGTGTATATGACAGTATGTCACGCTATGTTTTATTCATAATCAACCAGTACATCCTCCATTACCATACTGTACAAGGCATGGTGATGTTCTTCACTTAACAAGTAACCTGGGACACACCTCATCCTAAAACTGTGTGGCATGTGCAATTAAGGCTGCACACATTAGTAGCAATAAGTACCTAGGTAGGGGTTCTACTCTCAGTGTTGCCAAGTAAGAGTGTGGGTGTATGTGAAGGGATCCACTTCAGTTTGCAGAAAATACATGTCCCAGGAGGTCATCTGTTCAAGAACTGACTGGCAAATGGTAATATTTCACAGGTATCATCTTGTGGAAATTCATTCCATCAAAACTAGTAGTAGATGTGTAAATACCCTCTTCCCCACTGTATAGCTCTATGGTTATACTGGGGTTGGTATATATAGCTGGATGTAGATCTTGTGGACACAGCCACCATCATCGCAGTTATTGTTGTGTGCATCCCCTGTTTAGTCAGCTGTAATACTGTACAGTTTATGTTAATAGGTTAAGTAGTTGTAAATCACACTATCTGCAGTTCTACACCACCCCACACCCTCCAAAGGGTAGGGCTGTGCCACCCACACCAGCACACCTATGTTTATCAAGTTGAAGATTACACTACATTGGGGAAGGGGACATATACCCTGCCAGTACCATCGCCAATGATATTAAACTAGCAGACTGATTATTTCCCAATGTGATGTTGTACCTGTTCTGTCTTGGTAGAATTACATAGGCTAAAATTGGTTCCCTGCAAAAGTACATACATCCATGTGTACAGTATTCTCTGTGTATTGCATCAACACCAAAGTCTGTGTGTGTGTGTGTGTGTGTGTGTGTGTGTGTGTGTGTGTGTGTGTGTGTGTGTGTGTGTGTATTATACACAAACATGTGGTGTGTACCACATAGTACACTTACCATTGTCCACTGTAGAATATATGCTGACATCAGCCACCATGCACTCACCTGTATACACCCCTCAGACCTATTAGGCATGTGGCACATACAGTAACTGTTGTACAGACCTGTGACTTGTGTTCAGCTGTACCCAGGATATGGCACAGTCAAGGTGTCACCACAGTGCCATACCCCTTGTAGGAAAAAACAGCAGACCAACATTCTGCTGACACATAGACACCTCCAACACAGAGTACATTATGGAGACCACAATCACAATGATAACAGCTATAATGCATCATGGCTGGACAACTACACATCCTGACATGTAAGCATTAAACATTAGTGCTGAAAACATGTTACACAGCATTACACTGGTACACCTTAGTACAGTCACCCTGTGCATTAAGACCATATTAGCATGTCCCTGCATCAATGTTATAGATGACAGGGATGCAGGGACATCGGGATGCATACACACTGTACTGATTTCAGTACAACTTATGTAGAAGGGGGGGTAGCATTTTAAAAATGTTTTTCGCGCTTTTACTGCACGATGACGTCAGCGCGCTTTAGGCAGCCAGTCGGAATGGAGCTCTTGGAGCTGGTCTCACTTCAAGCGGGAAGATTCATTATTTTGGAGCTGGTCTCATTTCATGGAGGGTAATATGAAGTACGATTCCCGAACTGGTCTCGCTTTACGGATTTGTTATGTTGGAGCTGGTCTCACGTCATGGAGGGTTGGTGAGTAGTGAACTGTACGGATTCGTTATGTTGGAGCTGGTCTCACTTCGAGTGTGAGGATTTGTTATGTTGGAGCTGGTCTCACATCGAGTGTGAGGATTTGTTATGCAGTGTGTGTGTGTGAGGATTTGTTATGCTGTGTGTGTGTGTGAGGATTTGTTATGCTGTGTGTGTGTGAGGATTTGTTATGCTGTGTGTGTGTGTGTGTGAGGATTTGTTATGCTGTGTGTGTGTGTGTGAGGATTTGTTATGCTGTGTGTGTGTGTGAGGATTTGTTATGCTGTGTGTGTGTGTGTGTGTGTGTGAGGATTTGTTATGCTGTGTGTGTGTGTGAGGATTTGTTATGCTGTGTGTGTGTGTGTGTGAGGATTTGTTATGCTGTGTGTGTGTGTGTGTGTGAGGATTTGTTATGCTGTGTGTGTGTGAGAGGATTTGTTATGCTGTGTGTGTGTGTGTGAGGATTTGTTATGCTGTGTGTGTGTGTGAGGATTTGTTATGCTGTGTGTGTGTGTGTGAGGATTTGTTATGATGTGTGTGTGTGTGAAAATGCCCCAGGTGGGATGCACTGGTGTGATTACTCATGGTGGTGTGGTAGGGAATACCTCAGGCTTGAACCCTGTACCTTGTATGCAGGTGTTAAAGACCTGAATTCCCTACCCACCACCATTTGTAAATAAATTGCAGATTTTTGCCTCATGTTTGATCTGATCAATATCTGTATGTATCTGTGTTTTTAAATATTGCAATGCTTGAAATTTGATGGTACAGTGGTAGCAACGTAGCATTGATGCCTCACAGCTGTAGGTTCTTGGGTTTGGTTCTTGGCTGGGGTGCCTTCTGTGTGTGTGTGGGGGGATCTGTATCTTCTCCCTGTGTTTGTGTGGGTTTGCTTTTGTGTCCTCCCATGTTACAAAGACATGTCTGCATTATTTTTTCCTGGGCCTCTGCTGAGAATTGTGTTTTTTTTTTTTTTTTTGTTCCAAGTCAGACTGTCCTGATTAACAAATTGACAGGCATTTAAATTTCAGGCTTCAGGTTTCTGAATGTTTACTTTCTTACATAATTTGATGGTGCAGTGGCAGTATTGTTGCCTCATAGCTGTAGGTTTTCTGGTTTGATTCTTGGCTGGGGTGCCTTCTGTGTGGAGTCTGCATCTTATCCCTGTGTTTGTGACATAGTAAAACAACTTTTTATTCTAGCAATAAATATAGCAATTTTTTTAAGTTTATGACTATTTGAAATTTGTCCTTATTTTTGGGACTGTAATACCCTGTTATTGGCTTTGTCCAGGTTTTTTGTGCTAAGGTTGACAGCTATGGCAAGAACTGAATTCACTGAATATGTTTGAGGGCTGTATTCCCTCATTACTGGGTTTGTCCAGGTGTTTTGTGCTAAGATGTTGACAGCTATGGTGAGAACTGAATTCATTAAATGATAGCCATTTAAGTTTCAGTCTTCCTCTCTTTCACAAAACAGGTGATTTAGCATAGTGGTATGTTGTTCTGACTATTTTGCACAGTGACCTTGGCAGTAAAATGTATGATGGCAACGCAGCATTTTATTCTAGCAGCTTTCCAAGATTATACAAGCAATGTTTAATGTGTTCCTGTTTTTGCCCTTTGACCCACCCCAATAAATTTGGCTTTTTCCAGACTTCTTGTGCTGCGAAGTTGAGATGTAGTTGAGTATTGCGTAGATTTTACAAGGAACTGAGAGCTGCAGGGGAAGAGAAGTTTAGTGCTGATTATGCTAAGTCAGCTCACATTGCTAGTAGCACAAAATGTTGTGTACTTGCTTTTAATGCAGAAGGTTGTTGGTTCTACTCCCATAAGGGGTGAATGCTGCTGTACTGAAAGTTAAGACACTGACTATGAGCCTGTTATCAGTTTGCCATCCATTTCCTATTGCAATATTACTAGCTTATTAATGTAATTTAGGCAATTTATTCCTCAGGGGCATCAGACACTATTTTTCGGTGAAGTCATGAAATATAAAGGTGATTGCTAGCAGCAACCTCTTCATTAGTTAGATTTATTTAACGTGGAATTATTTAGATTACTTTTTTTACTACTTCAGAGATTGTGCATATTATTTACTGATAATGGTGGACTGTAGAAGTTTGACTAGACTTTTATGATGGAAATGTTCTGAATTGGGCAGTTTTGTTTCATTGTTTACTGGAAAAATGTTCAAAGCAATAGGAAAGTGTATCAAAGAGCACATGTATGTTTCATATGCAAGGGGCCTATGATTTAAAAGCAGCCCAGAATTAATTTTTATCTGCCACGGGTAAAATGTATTTTTCTTTGAATGTGGGTTTTAATGTTGTTTCAATGAATGTGAGTTTCAAGGGTAGAGAAGTTTTAATGCCAAGTTTGTTTAGCAGATGTCTTAGTGTTTGTGCTGTAAAATGCAAAATAAAACTTTCAAATGAAGTTCAAATCATCATAGAAGTAAATCAGTATGCACATTAGTGCTTATGGTAAATGGAGTGAAATAGCAAAGTAATGGATCATTGGAATGGCTGCAGGGGGAGGCTACATTCGACCATGGTTTTATGAGGGGGAAAGGCGGAAAACCTAGACAGCCCCAGCTGAACTATACCTCCCAACTGTCCAGATTTTCAAAGAATGAATAGATTTTTTGCTTCTTATTTTTGGTTTGTTCCTCAATTTGTGGTTTTCTGGCAAATGATTTAGGAATTAAGTCACTAAATAATGACACACTAGTTTCAGACTTTATAACCTTCAGAAAAATGCATGCTAAAATAAGACCTGTTCTATCAACTGTCCCAGTTTATACAAGAGCAATTTTTAGTACTGTTTATATGTTCCTTCAATATATTTGGCCTTGTCCAGATTTATTGCATTAACAGGTTGAGAGGTACATGCAAATTGCTTTATAGAATTAGGCATAGCCAAACCTCAACTGTCCCTGATTTTGGCTCAAAATGTTGCTCTTCCCCTAATGATCCCTCCACAAAATATCAATTTTGGAAGAAAACATAGAGGATTTACTTTACTTTTATAAATAACTATAATGATCAGAGTTATACATTACTTTTATTTCAGAAATGCATGTAGATTCTCTAATTTTGTCAGCTGCTCTAAGTTAACTGTGCTCATATTAAAATGGTGACCGTCCTTTGACAGGTTCCCAGCTGTATTCTCTGGCAATTTTATATTTTTGCATCACATTTTTGGTCCGTTTTTCATAAAATTGCAGTTTTCTGGCAAATTAGTGGCAAATTGTTAAAGACTGAAGTTAGAAAATAATGCAGACATTTCAGTTTCAGATTTCATACCTTTCAGAAAATTCGTACTGATGCAAGACCTACCACTATTCTATTATCTTTCTAAGTTTATAAGAGCAATATTTAAAAAAAAATGTCCTTATTTTTGGGCCTTTGCCTCAGTTTTATTTATGAGTTTGTTGCTGTAAGAGGTTGAGAGGTTGTGTGTGTGTGGTAGGTAGCATACCTCTCAACTGTCCAAATTTTGCAGAATGTCCTGATTTGTGCCCCATATTTTTTGTCTGGTCCTCATAAATTTTGTGATTTTCTAGAAAATCATTGAAGGCTGAAATTGCTAAATAATGGCAGACATTTGAGCTTCAGACTTCATGTCCTCTAGAAAAATTCATACTAGCACAAATCCTGTTATTCTAGCAACTTTCTAAGTTCACGAGAACATTATTTAATATCTGTTCCTGTTTATTTTAGGCTTTGTCCATATTTCTTGCACAAAAGGTAGGTAGGGGTGTGTGTGTGTGAATGAAACATCCTAGTTAGTGGTAGCAGGTGGTTAGTAATTTACTCAAGCTCAAAACCTGTACCTTAGTTACAGAAAACAAAAGCATAAGGTCTCTACCCCAATTACCATGCTGCATTTTTCAAAGAACTGTCATTTCAGGTTAATTTTCAATTCAAGGAACCAAGTTTGAGTGAATTTATATTATATTACTGAAGAGGCATTACAGCGGATGCCTCTTCATCGACACTAAAAGAGCGAACCGTGAATTACGAGAATGGCCGTAGCTTGGCTGGGGAGGGGGGTAGCAGTATGAGAGCTGTCAGTACAAATTTGAAAATCCTAGCTACACCCCTGCAGGGATGTGGCACAGGTATCATCATATGCACAGGGTGTGTTGTGGGTTTGTCAGAGACCTAGGCTGAGCCATTTGTTTGACATCATGTGTGTGTCTTAAGGGGTTTCATTATTAATTGGGCTGTGCAGATGTGGTGTGTGTAGGTATGGGGTTGCCCTAGCTGTGTTGGTGATGTGTGTGTGTATGCATGCATACAGTTCTGCCATGTGGCTGCTCTATACAAGGGTTTGTTGGACAGCTGCAGACCGTACCTGGCAGGTTGTGCAGTTCACTGTGTCTAGCGATGGACATGAGAACTTTGTCTGCCAGGGGTCCCACAGGCACTACCAGGTACAAGCCAAGATATGGTACTCTCCTCTGATGATGACATATGTCCGCTGGATCTGGGTCCCTCTTGGGACCAGCTAGGGCCATGTGCATGTGGCCTGCTATTTTGTGGTGTGGACAGCACTCCCCCTGCAGTGCTGGTACTGCCACTACAGGAGCGGCTCTGACTTGTTGCACTTCCATGTCGACCTCCACCTGTTGGTGTTGCTGACATACATCCACGTGGCCGTCGCACTACTCCCACCATATGCTCAAGCACAGACATTGCATGGTCAAGGATTCCAACCATCTCACCCAACCATCTATCCAGGACCTCTGCAAAATAACGGTGGGCACCTGCAATATCACGGATGTTGTCAAGTACAGCAGAATGAGTAGCCCTCTGGAGCCTCAGACCCTGTCTGGTATAATGTTCCATACATGCCTGTGCTTCCATGATGGCCTGAAACATGCATCTGCTGACACCAGCTGTGGCACCTCTGCCAGGGGCATGATGACCAGCAGCTCTCCTATGAGCACCCCTGTACATCTGCCTGTGTGGTACCTCGTCGGGCTTCCGGCTATGGCTGCTGTGTCCAGACACACTTGCCATAGTCATAACACTGTCCTGCCCCATGTCACCACCCACCAACTGTCCCTCATCTATGGTGACTGGTGATGGGATATGTATAGACAATGTGACTGTGTGCGGGGATGGGGTGGATAACAGTGGGATGTAAAACGATGGCACAGCATCAGCCCCTGAAAACCTCAGCTTGTGTCTCACCACACATATCATCACTGTCAGAGTACATATGGACACTAATATCAGTTTGCCTGCAGGATGGACCCTGACCCACCTCAGCACCTGTGACGGGAAAACAAAAAATGCACTTTAAGACCTGTATGTCATTGCTTAACTGTACACACATGCACACGCACACACACACACACACACACACACACACACACACACACGCACGCACACACACACACACACACACACACACACACACACACACACACACACACGCGCACACACACACTATTACAGGTGAGGTTGCACAAATATACTACACACAGACCTCTCATTACCCATCTGTCAACATGCATGACATAATGGCACTCAAAAGCATGCATTGCAGCTATAGTCAATCCCTGTTACCAACATTATACATCTCTGTGATGCATGATTTGTGTTAGTAGGTGATGCACCTTCCTCTGGAACACACTGCACCCATGTACACAGTATTGCTGTCCACCTGTTCAGTACCCTGGCATGTACTGTACACCATACTTCACAGGTGTACATGCCATTGCTGAATGTGTATATGCATGTGAGTTATGTCTGCTCTGCTGTTCACAGCCCCTATGTGTTTGTCCAACACATACCTGGGATGATATGTGGACAGATGTCAATAGTGAATGCATGATGTCCGATTTGCAGATCTCATCATCAGCGGTGCATGTATGAGCAATAGAATACAATCATGCTGACAACCTTCAAAGCTTACTGGGGCTATGAGGAGTATACACACCCTTATTGACATGGCACCCTCTTCCCTGATATGTCATGGGGCCACAATACTGTATATGTTAACATTATGCAAACCTGATATGTGACATATCACCTGTGCAATCAAATGCAGTATCAAACAAATGTGTTAGTTGTGCAGATGCTGATTGAGATGCATACAATATGTGGGTGTATAAGTGTGCACACCCTTAACATGATGGTTTGTTGCATCAACTGTTAAGTGTACTACAGCAGTCATTATTCCTGGATGGGGTATACTAGCATGGACCATCTGCACTTGCCAGTATTTGGTCATTCTGCCCTACAAATGTCCCCCAACTCTGCAAGATTGCAAGGTCAACTCATGTGCACAGCCCTTGGAGGTCACACAGTGCCTTCACTACTGCTGTGGAGTCAGGGTTATGTCTGCCACAATTCATGACCTTGACTGTGTGCAGATACAGCCATTCTTAGTGAGTTTTGGATGTCTGCTGCAGTTCACATCTGTGTTTCAGGATGACACCCATCCCCATCCTCAGCCTTTTTGCAGATGCTTGACAACTATGGGCCACACAAATGTCATTTTGCAGTGTCCCAAATTCAGACCACTATATGTACCGGCCTAGTCCCTGCTAATGAACAGCAAATATGCAGCTGTACACTGGCACCAGCAAGGTACAGATGGGGATGGTGGGCCTCAGGTGGAGTAAGTTGTTGCTTGTGCAGCACATGTATCTTAATAGATACTGTCTGTAGGTTTCAAACTTGGTCTTGGTATACCATTACAAATTACAATGTATGCCTTTGGGGGACTTTTGATGTTATGCATATGCTACCTGTACAGAGCCCTGGCCGATGTTTCCTGTGGAATAAGTGTCCCATCTGATTAGCATAACCCATAACTTATGCAGAGTCCAGGCTATTGTCGACACAGGTACTGCACAGCCAGTACTTGCTAGACATTCCTGCAACTCCCTCAGTGTTGAGGCATGTTTCTAGGCAGCCTCCATGACCAGTTTGCAACATACGTCATCATCTGTTTTGGATGGTGATCTGTTTATTTTCTACATTAATGTTGTCCCATACTTCCTTGTCACATTACATGACTGTCTGCACTGCTTGCCATGGTATATGCAATAGTGAGGTAAAACTACATGTCCTACTCCTGCGTGCTACCTGTTTGGTATGGGATCCATTCCATGGCTTGTAAGATGTGTGCAAGCCATGGCTGCCTCTGTTTCAGGTGAGTGGCCAAATGTGATGGACATACGTCTTGGACAGCAGACCATTTCTTGGTGTGACATGTACTTGATGGAAAGTGCATACTCATGAAGAGTGAAGGCTGTCAGTACCTCAAAAGCTGCCTCTACAATGTGTTATTTGGAGTGTGGGCACACATATGCTTCCAGTGTTTGTTAAGGTATGTATTTCCCATATTTACTGTCCTAACATAGGATTCCACATTACACATTCATTTCTTATGTTAGGACCACATTGCAGGTTGTAAAGGTTGTGGAATGTGGTATTATGATATGCCGTTGTGTAGCTCTGTAACAGTTGCCATTGTAATAGCGGTACATACACTGTTGTAGCACTGCATAAGGGTGATGTTTCAGACATGTTCCTACTGAAGGGCATTTGTCCCACCATTACGTTCATCTCTGTGCACACATCCTGCAATTGCAGGTTGTTAGTTATAGTGTAGGACTCTTACATACCTTTAGATATGCACCATGGTGACTACTGTGATGCAGTGCAGTTAACAGCAACAATAAGTGAACATGTACAGCATGCATTATGGGTAGGTGTGTTAAATGTGTGCATGGCAAATACCATGACCATAACATGACCGGTGTATTGGCGAACCTGAACAAACAACACTATACTCACCAGCTACAGTCTGCTGCCCAGGAGGTATACTAGAGGGACCTACATAGTTGTGTGAGAGATGTAATGTCAGTAGCCACACCTGTGACATTGGTACAGGGTGGGAACAGCATTTTAGTACATCAACAGTACAAACCCACAATACTACAGATTATGCACATCTGTTCATTACTACAATGCAGCAACAGACCATATATATTTTATCTCACATATGCATGATTAAACTTTACAGATGCAGATGGATAAAGAACAGTGGTCTACTGATGTGCCCTGTCTCCTTACCTGCATGCTCCTCATCCATTGTGTGGGTAGCACTCACTTCCACAATGCTATCAGCTGGGTCTTGGCTTTGCTGGTGGGCAGGTGCCCTGAGGCTTGGAAGGAGCTCCTCAGCATGTGTCGGGGGGGCTGGATGGCATGACCCCCCATGGCTAGCTGGTCCATCCTAACTGCAGCAGCATGCTGAGGGGCATGGCAGATGAGGTCAGTGCACCAATGTTGGACCTGCGCATAACTGCAGGCCGACGTTGTTTAACTGTGGACAAGCTCATTCCACAGGGTACTCCTACCCTACAGATCATGGGTTGTATGGCCAAAGAGGGTGTGGTGGTGCTGCATCAGGTAGTTGATTATCACATCATTTTCCTGGGGGGAATAAACTGTCAGCCACTCTCTAGACATGTTGCCTGAAAAACATAAAGAGGAAAAAATATCTGAAGACCTCATACTGCAAGGATATAATAGTTGTTAATTGACATCTCTGTCTCCCCCCCACCATATCTGCAACAATAATCTGAACACACAACACAACAGGTATGTTTACAACAAACCTACTGTTGGGACATATATCTTATTGTACGACAAATAGTGCAATGTGTTTCTATTCATGTTCCATTTTGATAAAAGTTTTTCGTTGAAGTGTGTTCGGTTATTATATATATTTTGGGTTACAAATTTTGGGTTTTGGAAAAGGTACTAAAAAGTAGTAGAGGTGGTGATTGGGAAAACCAGCTCAGTCACAGGGAACTCATCTGGCAACTGAGACTGGATTCCAATACACCCCCCTGGGTTGAACGATCATATGTCCCTTTTACCAGCTTTAAAACTGAGAGTTAACAAAATTAAAAGGAAAACACAAGATAAGGCCAAAAACCATAGGGAGTTATTTAACAAATGATGTAGTTATATACATTATGTATACATTTTATACACTGTATATTACATATTTATATTGATTTTATTTACTTTGGTGTTGTGGTTTTATGTAGATGGTTGTTAAAACAAACATTTGACATACAGGTGATTTTACGAGTGTATGGTATTGGATAATTTTTTTGGATGTTTATTTTGAGTTTGACATTTTGTATATTTGTATTTTAAATTATAAGTGTCAGAAGTAGATATAATTTCAAGTTTTATTATTATTTTTACAGGCTTTCATTGTGGTCTTGTAATACATTATTAAGTGTACAACTAGTACATTAATATAAGTTAAATATGTGAATGTTATGTTTTTAAGTAATAACAATCACACCACAATGTTTCTTTAAATTTAAATGTGCTTGGGAAATGAATTGAAAGCTCAATTGGATTAATTAACTAGATAATATATACGTGTGGTAGATGATTGATTACTTTGTTCTGAAGAAGTTTCCGTTGTTTGAGGAAATGAAAGCGCTTAACTTATGTATTTTTATGTGTTATTAAATCTTCGTGAATTACTATACTGGACTGAAGAGTCTGTTTGATGGTGACGTTCTTTGTGGGACAGCCTTCATTGAGTTCTGTTCCGGAATTATCGAAAACACAATCCATCAAAATGTGTTTCCGATAATTCAGTTTAGCGAAAGTGCATCTTGTCGAAAATGTAAACTATCGACTATGCACTTTCGCTAAACCCAAAATAACCACAAAAAAAAAAAAAAAAAAACAAACCCTCCCCCAAAAAACCCCAAACACATTAAACATTGTTATGCAGGGGGCAAGCCCCCTCTGCACCCCCCCTACTTTATTATTCTCACTCCGAGATCGCACTACAGTGGGGAAAAGGAAATATTCCCTTATCCCCGCTGTAGTACGATGTCACCAATAGTTCCATTAGTTGTAAATCAACAGTATACGTTGATTTACAACTAACGATGCATGCAGACTGCATGCTTTCTTTGTGTTTTCTATTTAGCAAAAGTGTATTTCAATAAAATTCACTTTCGCTAAATTGTGCTTGTGTTTCGACAATCTAACAAGGGCCCATATATATATATATATATATATATATATATATATATATATATATATATATATATATATATATATATACACACACACACACACACACACACACACACACACACACACACACACACACACATATATATATATATATATATATGGAGTGCAATCAAACATCAGGTCCACACTCTCTAAATCTCCTTCCTTCACATCATCACTATTCTGCCTTGCTACAAGACAGAAGGGTGTCACATGTAGACACAGCCTAGCATTAGGGGGGTATATATAGGGATAGATTGCGGGTAAGCCTATTACAAACCTATGATGTTTGTGCATGATACATTTCAGGTTAACATGACTGTGCCACAGGTAGTGGAGTCTGAAACTCATGTGTCTACCATAACTTCATTACTTCCACCACCAGATATTTGCCACATGAGTATACATGTCATGAGGTGCAGAACACACACTATGATGGCTTACATCTTGTCATTCAGTGCTTATCTGCCCAGTTGATAGGTATGGCCCACTGCCCACAGGCCAGACGGTATGTCCATATCAGTTGTTCAGCAGGACATCGTTACAACAAGTCTTGATGGCACATATAAATCTTTCCACATCATCTATCCCATTATTACAGACCAAGTACTACATTCAATTACACGCATCTATGTTTCACATACCTGTTGTAGTTTTGTCCTCTATTCTATGTATACTTTATGTGTCCCTTGTCTTATATACTTTTGTTTTGGTTTAGTTTGTAGTTGTAATTTTCTCTCTCTCTCTCTTTCTCTCCACTACAGGGATTGAGTTGCTTTGAATAGGGTGCAGCATGGATTTTGTAACTGATGCTCATGATCATGTGATGGCCTCTGCACCAATCAGTGTTCACCACTTGCTAATTGCATGCAGCCAGCTATGTAGTACTTCCAATTACCACTGTCATGGCAACCCACTACTACAAATTACTACATCATGTGGGCGTTGTCCCTTTTCCTTTCCTGTATGGAAGACAACTTTCCTATGGGTGGGCAGCAGTGTTACAGACAGTAGGTAGCAATACCTCTTACAACAGGACTTGCAAACACAGGTGAACTACATATTTGTATAAGGTTCCAGACCTATGGACAATGTGAGTATTGTTGTTATATGCATTGAATACCACTAGTTTTACAAGGTTTGTGTGTACATGCTAGTTTTGCATGGAATGCAGTCTGTCTGCATAGCTCTCAACTGTGGGCCAGAGGATGGCTGTTATGTTTTGTCTGTTCACCACACAGGTTTTTTCTCTGATGTATCAGTGGCATTTTCTCTGTTGAGTGCTATCAGTACATGACTACATCCATTTGTGTTTCTGACTTCATATTCCTCAGTAAGGGTATGTTGCAACCAATCCTGTAACACCAGCAACTTTCACAGTGTATAACAGCAATATTGAAACTATGGCCCTGTGTTCCAGCCTCTCTCCTCCACCTATATAACAGGCTTTGTCCATATGTCATGCAGTAAGAGGTTGTTAAGTAGTGATCTATCATTATTTAGTGCTGGCATTCCTGCTATTATTCCAGTGATGCTGTGGACTCCCACACAAATTTTGGGGTAGGGTCCATATGTATGAGGCCTAAAGTTGGACAAAATGTATGTGACTTTGTACAGTCCAGAGGTCAGTGTATGTAACACTGTTATATTCCCTTATAAGTCATTCTATGAGGGAGTGGTATGCACCATTTTAATCTAGGCTGTTACAACATATGAGGGATATCAGTAGTAAGAAACATGAAGGTATATGGCTGTACATCTCCATACATTTCACCATGGGAACAGTGGTGGGCTAGTGCTTAATGTCTTACAGACAGTTCTGTAAGTTAAGCATTGTTATGTAACAGATACATTTTCATTGTGACAACTAATTATTTTCCCCTTAGGGGTTGAGTACAGAGTGTAATTGGAGGCTGCTGAACTACATCTGTAATTAATAAGTGCTGATTGATTCTTATCTTTAAGGCAAGTGTTTTTTTTACTGTTATACTACTTAAAGGCCTTAGCCTAGACAGAAACATATGTTATGCTTTTAGATTACTGTATCAAATGTTTTGTTTGAGAGTTGCATTGCTCAGTTATATATTTCAGACACCTAACTGCTATATGAAATAGCATATGCAACTAAAATAGTACAAAAATAAACATTTCTATGTGTGTGGTGTCATATCCTTTGACTTGGGTATATGTCTCATGCAATAATTGTCTTTTGTATGAAATAATCAAACACTGGCCATTTTAAAAGGTGGCAACTGTAGGAATACTGGCTGCTTGATATGCTGTGCACCCTCTAAATATATATATCTTCTTATATATATCTATAAGTAGTAATATGTGTATATGTGTATGTATGTATATATACATTTATATATATATATATATATATATATATATATATATATATATATATATGTGTGTGTGTGTGTGTGTCTATGTTTCATTGGAATGTTTACTGCTTCCACATTGTACATTCCCTATGGTACATAGACTGTTCTGCATGATATGTTATTGATGTCATCCTGACATCGTACAGCTGAGATGGATTATTGTTAACTTGTTGTGGCTATATTGTGTAGGGTCCTGGGTATGAGGCTTGCAAGTGTATGGTTAATGTGTTGCAAGGCAGATCTGTTCAGCTGTGGAGGAGGGGATGATATCAATAATTACAAGCAGTACTTATTTTGGGCCCCTTCACCACCATTAACAGTGCCTTTGATCATATTTTTATTTTTTGGTATTCGTTTATAGATATATATATATATATATATATATATATATATATATATATATATATATATATATTTATACGCATCTACATATATAAATAATTTTTCCCTACTGTTGAATGACTTTGATGGATGATATGTTTAAGAAAACATCAGTTGTCTTTATGTCTGAAATGTCTCGATAGTAAATCACTTTGGCTATAGTATGTAGGGTCCTGGGTTTGAGACTTGCAAGGGCTGATAGTTTTGTTGCTGGGCAGAACAGGGGCTGTTGAAGACAGAGTGATTAAGGCACTTCAAAGCAGTTGTAAGCGGGTGTGCCCGGGTTTGCGTGGAGCTAAGCGATGCTTATGTGAGCTTAGTTTAGCTTACGTCCGCTTATGGCTGCTTAAACCCGTGCTACTTTTAAATAAAGAAAAGGAAATAAGGGAGATAGGAAAGTGGTGAAATTGGGGCAAACAGGGGGACAGACCAGTGCAGAAACAAGTAGGGATGTGCAAGATGGGTGTAGGAGAGGACCATAGCTCTGCATTTCTTTGGCAGTAACAGCTGCTTTCCATGTGGGCAATTTAGAATTTGGAGCCTCACACCCCACAGGGAGGTGTGTGGGCATCATACAATATGGATGACTGGTAGGGTTAGATTGTGTGATGGGTACATGTCTCTAGGTGAAATGCACAGCTATGTATGGGATGTGATTTTTTTGTGAGACAGATGTCCTTTTTTTAGGTGAGAGTGGGATGTTAAGGAAGGATTATTGGTAAGTGTGGTGAAGGAGGTTTGATAGGAGAGGTTGCATATGCAGACAGACAAGACAGACAAGACAGCACACAGGGGCAGTGTATGACACAGAAAGGTAAAAACCTTGACAGGGAGGGTGGTTGGGAATCTGAGACTCACGAGCCCTTCAAATGGTAGTAGTGGCACTGATGTCCCCACCCAATGGCAGTCACCACTACTCCTTCACAGCCCTGAATGTGGCTGTGCTGGGGGCTGGGCTTGAGCAGCCACCTGTCCCACTAGCTGCACCAAACGGCCCTCCACCTGGCTCAGGCAGTCATCCAGTTTCATCTGGAGAACACTGCACACCATGCCACAGATCTCGTCCTGGGTGACAACATCCTCATAGTGCCCACTTGCAGGGATTAGGGGCATGCCCCATCCCCTGCAGCGGTTCCACCTGTGAGTGCTGCAGAACCAGTAGATGAGGGAGGTCTGGTTTGGGTCCCAGACATGCTGGGACCTGGTGCCTCAGCCAGGTGAGGTGGGAGAGGTGGATACATTGGGATCTGCCTTCCCATATCTGCTATAGTGTTGAAATTAACAATGAATATTGGTTAGTCATGTACAACACATTACAACATTGTCAAAATTGCATGCATGGATATTCCCATTTACCCAAAATAGTGCAGTTATAACAGCGCCATAGCAAAAAGAACCCATGCATATATGGAATGGCATTCAGGGTTGCAACAGCATGCCAGTTAGTGTTATGTCAGGCAGGCAATAAAATGATTATTCAACAGGGAATATTAGTATGCACACAGTTTAAACAGTAAACCAAATGGAACAATGTTCCCAACAGTAGAGGTTTGTTTAGGAACATACCCATTTTGGTTTCAGTGCAATGGTTGGATCAGTTGAGTGGTGCGGGAAGGGAACAAATTCAATTGACAACTGCTATCAATTATATTTTTCAGTACACTACTATTCACTACTCTACATTCTGATCACATTTACACTCTACTTGGGCCATGGGGCTGCTACAGCACACCAACAGCTGTTGATATCAACAGAGCAGTTGTACCCTTATTTAGTTATACACATCAGACCTGTTTCTATACCAATTTCTTTACCTGTCGGCCCTGTGCAGATTAGCTGTGTGCACATTACATTGCTGTTTCTACACATATTTCAGATTCACATATTGTTTGCAGGCCCTGGAGTGTGTGTTGTGCCTTTCACACACATCTACTGTGACATTCTCTGTGTGCAGGTTTCTTGGCGACTGGGGAAACTATCCGCAACAGCGTGACACTTGAGGAGCTTGTCTGGGCCAGACTGCAGAGTGTGGATGTCTAGTATGCATCTGTTTGTAAGACTGGGGCTGATCAACACAGCAATTGTACACCTTTCATAGTTATACACATCATACCAGTATTTCTATTCAGATTTCTTTACCTGTGTGCCCTATATGGAAAATGTTGTGTGTTGCAGTACATTACTTTTTCTATTCAGATTGCAGTTTACAACTGTAGAACCAGATTTGAGATGTTAGTGGCAGTCCCTGGATTCAACCATAGTGTGTGTGCAAAACTGAACTACAGGTGTAGTCCTTATCAGATTGAGCTATTGGTGAGGTGTTGTGTGTTATTTGTGACATTTCTATCTAGTACATATTTTTGTGCACAGTACTTTTATTATGTCGTGTTGCATTATTTGTTTCCCATTTTCAGTACACATTATGCATAGACAACAGACATTGGTGTAACTATTTGTGAAACGTGCACATTACATGGATTGCACATTTGACTGTTTTACAACTACATACTACTATTTAGATTCCTGAGTACACAATGTAGGTTTTAAGTCTGCACCTGTTAGCCTTGTACATTTTTTAGTACATTCACAGCTACATACAGCTGATATTGGAAAGGTTAACACAAGACACTGCTGGCAGACAAACAAGTAAAACACATTCTGATGGCAATATGCACTGTTGCTTTTTTCAGTTATTTGACAAGCCCATTCTAAAGTATGCAGACAAGCAGTGCTAACTCAGTTCACCTCAGTTAATGCGTTCTACACGACATACACATTTCTATTTTTCAGGTACAAGTGAGATGACACATCAGTGTTTGGGATCACCTTTGTCAGTTTTGACATACATATCTGTGTACAACTCAGAAATCCACAATTACTATTCCTGCATGATTTGCACAGGGAATGCTTTTCATTTCTAACTGTTACAGTAGCCCTGACATAGCACTTTCTTGGCAAGTTCACTCAGACACACTCATACATATTCTAATATTCCTCACCTGCATATTGTACCTTGTTTGCTACTGACATCTGTATTACACAGCAGCTGGGAATTCTCCATTGTAACACTTGCTGCCTGACAGAGGCATTTATTCCTGACTTTTACAGCACAATTATATATACAGGCAGTACTACCATTACTATACTTTTGATTTCTTACTGCTAATAGTAGGGGGTGTTCTGTACTCATCATACTGCCAACGCAGCTGGGCCAGTCACTGGACATGAGCCTCAACATTCTGGGACCTCTCTGCAGCAGCTGTATGAGGAGACATCCCACATTAATCACACCTGCACAGTCACAAGTTGAACTTTTTCCATACTTAGTTAGAGATACATAAGACTGCATACTTACAGACAGGTGGGAAACCCTGTGCTCGGGCTTCTTGGATCCATTTGTCCAAGAGTGATCCCCTCCTCCACTTCAGGTCATTATGGTGGTGATGTACCTGCTCACCAGTCCGGGGTATGCCAGTGGCACTGATAAGATAATGTGCAAGCTGATCCCAGGCCTCCACTTTGTTCTGTGAGCCCTGGTACTAGCTCTGCAGTAGCCTGCCATCATGTTTTTTTACTAGGAGCCCAACCATGACCCTGGACTCCTGGATGCCTCTACATTGCACTCAGAAGCAAACACCTTCACTGACACCATACATTTTGGTCCTGCTGTGAGCAATCCCAAATGGTTATGGCTGTATTCCCATCTGTGCGGTTTAAATAGGGCAGTTTTCCCGCACTTTTTCTTGATTGGCCAGTTTTAATATGCTGAACTATGCTTAGCTCTGTGCAAATCTGCATAGTAATGCTTATACAAGGTAAGCACAGCTGAAACAAACTCAGTAAGTAATGCTTCCACTAGCAAAGCATTGGTTACATTTTTTTTCATTAAATTTATAAATTCTTTTTTACATTTATATTTTACATATTCCCACCCCTACTGTGTTATAAGTGAGCCATATAATTGACATCTATCATTCAAATTCCTAAAAAGTTTATTAAATAGTTTGGCAGAGGGGGATTTGAACTGAGCATGCTCTCCATACTCTACCATGATAGCACCACTAGGCTACAGTAGCTTTATGATGTTTTCAATCACAGTAGCTCTTGTCTATCATTTTCAGGATTTCAGCCAGGCTAAGCATATCGGTGCGCCACTCAAACAAGCTGTGCACCGCTTAAACTTCGGATTTATTTGATTAAAAAAAAAAAACTTACATTTTTTTTTAATTTCTATTGCATTCCTCTTGCCTTACTGCTTCCATGCATGTTGAGCAGGAGTGCATACATTTGGACTGCTGCCTTCTAGGTGTTTGTGTTTTTTTTTTTTGTTTTTTTTTTTTCAGTGTCCGTGGACACTGAAATGTTAGCTACTTACATTTCAGTGTCTGCAGACACTCATTTACTATATAATATTAGAGCCAGGCTCTAATATTATATAACTTGACACTCATCTGTGTCACAAAGTACCATACGGCACTTTCTGAGTGAAG
>NC_056728.1:674692632-674740132 GCF_019279795.1 Protopterus annectens
TGTATGTGAGAGATGCAACTATACAGCCAAACTGGAGGTCAAGCTCTCTCACCCCAAGACTGGAACAGTCAGTCATGAGGAGAAGGGAAACACTTGCACCGCACTACCAGTCTCACATAGACCAGTCATATCTGCACCAGCAAACAACACACATAAATACACAAAAACATACTCGGAGGCTCTAAATAAAAATCTGCCAAAGCGGCAGAGACCTCCAAAGCAGACATCCAAGCAACTTCCACCCCCCAACAACAACCACGTATCACATAATTCACAAAGTCAGTGTGCCACACAATTATAGCCCTTAAGGCTAAATAACACACCCAATACACTAGTAATAGGTGACTCTATTGTCAGGCACACAGATGTCCCACTCACTAGACTGAACAAGGAGAAGGTTACTGTAAGCTGCCTGTCGGGTGCCAGTATCTGTCACATAGCACAAGCACTCAGGTCACTCCAAAACAGGTAGAAATATGACTCTGTCATTGTCCATGTTGGTGTGAATGACCTGAGACGTACCTCCCTGGACTACATGAAAAGAGACATAGAGGAGCTCTCTGATCATGTAGCCAGGCCGGTATGACCCTGACCCTGAGTAGCATCTTGCACTTACCAAGAATGATGCCACAGTATAAAGATAAAAATGATCAATTTTAACAATTGGTTAAGCTATTGGTGTCGTTCAAAGGGGATCCAGTGTCTGTCAGACTGGGATGACATGCCCGACAAACCACGCTGCTTTGCCAGAGACGGCTTGCACCTGTCGCCCTTAGGCTTTTGAATACTGGCTAAGGCTCTTGCCAACCCCATAGTGCCTTTTTTATGCAAGGCTCAAAAAACAAACCCACCTCCATAAACAACACAAGAAACCAAAAACTGAGGGTAATGCTATTCAATGCCAGAAGTCTAAACCTCAAAATGCATGCACATGAGGCACTCTTCAGTATGGAGATAATCGATATCTGTGCAGTAATAGAAACCTGGTTCAAGGCTCCAGAGAGCACCCAGCACTATCAGGCTATAACTCATATGATACCTTTCAGCCCCAGAACCCAGACCGAAATACAAAAGGTGGGGGTGTATCCATTTTCATCAAGGATACCCACACCTCCAGGTTAGTGGCACAGCATGAGGCCTTGGAGGCCATCCATGTGCAACTAACAGTGGGCAAAGCTGCTTTTCAGACTGTAGTTTGCTACAGATCACCCACCTTGTCTCAGGACCCCCACTCAGCATTCCTGAGAACATTGGAAAATATAAAGGTCCTACCAAACACCATGATATTGGGTGATTTCAACTACCCAAACATCGACTGGGATAACTACTGAAGTACAGACTCCTTTGCCCAATGCTTCCTAGAGTTTATAAACTCAAACGCCCTGGAACAACTGGTCACCACTCCCACAAGAGGTGGCAACATATTGGACCTGATCATCACCAACATGAGGGATCAATGTTCCACACCATAGGTAAACCCGTCGCTGGTAAGATCAGACCATAAACTAATCACACTGGACATCCACATCCCGACCCCACCCCCAGTCAAGGAAACCACTGTGAAAAGCTTTTCAAAAGCAAAATTCACACTTCTCAAGACCGAGATGGAAAGTTTCAAAGCCCCCTTGCTAAAGAATAACGCTGCCCAAACCACAGAATCCTTTACAAATGCATTCAATGAGCACCTACAGGAATGCATGGATCGAGCCATCCCAAGTAAAACCAAGACTCACTCCTCAAAAAAGAGGAAACCAGTCTGGTGGACCTTGGCCATAAATAAGCTATACAACAGAAGGAGGAAACTATTACATGATAGAGCAAAATCCCAAAAAGGGAAGGCATCCCTGATAAGTATTAGCAAGAAACTACGATCCCTCATAAAATTATCCAAGGCCAGCTTCAAAAGAAAAATTGCCAAAGACTCTAAAGATAATTACAAAGCTTCTTTAGCTTTGTCAAGAATCTAGGTAGCAACTCTCAGATATGCTCTGAGCTAGTGCAAAATGGTAAAATATACACTGAACCAAGTGACATTGCCAACATCCTGGCTGACAGGTTCAGTGCAAACCTTACCCCCCCCCCACCCCCAAAAGGGCCCATGTCCATCCCTGAAGAATGTAGAGCCCCAGACGTCACAAACACACAGGTGAAAACAGCTCTTTCCATTGCCAAAAACACAGCATCAATGGGACTGGATGGTATCCCTGGCTGCGTCTTACACGAGCTCCAAAAGGAACTAAACCATCAAATAAATTCACTGTTCCAACTCAGCCTTACCACAGGCTATGTACCCAAAGAATGGCACACAGCAACAGTTATCTCACTCCACACAAGTGGTGCCACAATGGATCCTGGGAACTATCGCCCTATAAGCCTGACTAACCTGGTCTGCAAAGCTATGGAGCGCATCATCATGGAACTCATTAACAGAGACTTTGGGAACCTCCAGACACTGGACCCTACCCAATTCGGCTTTGTTAAAGGCAGATCTTGCCTCCTAAACCTAGTTGACTTCTTTGAAACAGTTACCAAGGCCATAGATGAGGGAAAGGTAGTCCACCCAGTATACCTGGACCTTGCAAAGGCCTTTGACACCATTCCCCATTCTAGCATTATAGATAAGCTTACCGGCATGAACATTAACCCCTATGTCATGAGATGGGTTGCCAACTGGCTCATGGATAGGACTCCCATGGTCAGAGTTGCGGGTGCCATGTCTGACTCTAAACCGGTTACAAGTGCCATCCCACAGGGCTCAGTCCTGGGACCCCTCCTGTTCGATATATACTTCTCTGAGGTACAGGCAAGCACGGGAGGACTATGGCTGACCAAGTTCACAGATGATTGTAAACTGGGGCCAGAATCGACTCTCCGGCTGACACAGACATCCTCCAGAATGGTCTCATGGAGACAAATACCTGGTGTCAGAACCATGGCCTCAAGCTAAATGCCAAAAAGTGCATAGTCATCCCCTTTGGGAAAAACAAAGTGCTCACGAACTACCACATAGGTAGTAATCCACTAAGTACAGAAGATGTAATTAGGGATCTGGGGACCCAGATAGATAGCAACATCTCCTTTGATAATCACATTGCCAAAGTGGTTAGAAAATCCCTCTATGTAGCTCACCTAATCATGAAAGGGTTCACATCTAGATCAAGAGAGGTCATTGTGCCCCTCTACTCATTGCTCATCAGGCCCATAATGGAGTACAATGCCCCATTTGGAATGTACCTTACTTGACACCTGCAACAGCTGGAAAGACCACAGAAGTACCTCACCAAAAGGATCGTGGGCCTCAAACAGATGCTCTATGCAGCTTGACAAAGAAACTCCACCTCTATTCGGTTGCTTACCGCCTACTCAGAGGTGATCTCTGCCTCATGTACAAGGCCATGTCTAACCCGGAATTAATGGACATGCTCCACCTCAAGAAAACCAAATCTCTTAGAGCCACATGCTCCAGGGATTTAAACCTCAGCACAACAATAAATAGGACATGCTGGAGGGATAGATTCCTGTCCCAGAGACTTCCCTTGCTCTGGAATAGAATCCCAATCTATGTTAGGCAAAGCCACTCTCTGACTCTCTTCAAGAGAAATCTTGACGAGTGGATGGGAAATCGTAAATTTACCCCTGGGATCACTTCAATGGCCCTGCTGGACAGAGGCTCAGGGAACTAATCTAAAAGGGAGGCGAAAGCCAACACTTTCTGTCTAGACTTATAAATGCCCTTGGGCAGATAGCCTAGTACCTACCTATGAACCTATAATATTAGCTGACTGCTTTTTGTGTGCTATATTCCCACTCTACTTCATACTACAGTGTAACCATGTGTGCTCCCATCATTGCAGAATATAAACTTCTCCTTTATTTAGATTATCTTTAATTTTGGGCTGCAGCCAGCATTGTACCTATGGGCATCCTAGGGGTTCATACAGCCAGCTTTGGCTGGGATAGTTTTCCTCTTTAACCTAACCTGTTCCGCCCGTGCACCTCCCTGAACATATGGTGTATCATTCCACCTCTGCAGAGACTCAGACATTGTCTGCCTCCCTACCCCCCATCTCCTTGGACAATAGCCCACTACAGGTCCCCACCACCACTGGAGATCTGCTTAAGGGACACCCAAACAACCACCCTCCCCATCCCCAGGAATGGGCTGGGAACTCCTGTCCCTACCTGCCAGTACCTTAGATGTCCCTGCAGATAATCAAATCAAAGTCACATGGGCAATAGACAAGGATTTATCAATCTATGCTACTGCACTGACAGCTGACTGTTGCTGTATTCCAAACATGCTGAGTAATGAAGGTACCTCATAGCATTCATCTGTGTAAATGATGTTTGCTATCTAGCTAGTGTTTACAATCTTTATGACATTGCACTGCAGTAATATTCTCTTTGTCTGAGTACTTCCATATGCTGCCTCAGATTGCTTAGTCATTTCACAACTTTTTTTGCAAACATAATGTGGCATAATGAAGAATTATGATTGTGTATGTAGTATATGAAGGCATTATACTGGGTACCTCATTTCATATGTCTAAATTTCGGCAAATCCTGCCATGTGTGTGCATAACTTTATTAATCATGCATTTCAGCTGCATTACCTGCAACTAGTTAGCATTACTTTGCAGTATAAGATGGTAATAGGTTGTCTTATTTGGATCATATAATACTATCATAACTAAAAGTCTGAATTCATTTCTCTGTAACAATGTTCAAAACAACATGGCAGTTCCCATGCAGTGCTGTGTTTCTTGCAGGATATCATTCTCTTACTGTTTGTGTTTTGAGTCCCACAGCTTCTAATTGTTTGTTAGTTCTGGTGCAGTGATAAAGGGGTAGTAACTAGGTTTTTCACAGTTTGGGGTTTGAAGCCAACAGCTTTTAATTGTATGCTGATTTTTTCAAGATGCAATTTTGTATATTTAAGTATGTGTAATTACTTACATTTTGCTTAGTAATCATATTATGATTTATTTACTGTGCCATAACATACATTTGAGATGTGAACCTTGTTTCGTACACTCTTATGTATTTACCACACAATATATGTTGGCATTAAGTTACTTAACAGTACATGATTCTTGCAAGCATATGTTGTATCCACTACAGGATATAACATTTAAGGTTATTATAACCCCACTTTATTCATCCCTAATCAGACTATTAATAGAGTATAATGCTCTGTTCTGCAGGTATCTCACCAGACACCTACAATAACTGGACGGACCATAGAGATTCTCATTAAGAAGATACAGGGCCTCCAAACCCTGACCTATGTGGATAGACTGAAAGCCCTTCCACTACACTCTGTTTCATAGAGGCTACTGAGAGCCAACTTGTGCCTGGCCTACAGGGTAGTATCTGACACTGAACTGATGGAAATGCTGTACATCAGCAAATCAAATGACACTAGAACCACTCACTCTAGGGATCTCAGCTTTGCCAATGACATTAACAGAACATGCTAGAGAGACAGGTATGTCTCCCAGAGATTGCTGCTGCTCTGGAATAAACTTCCAATTTATGTGATGCAGAGCTCCTCAATGACCCGCAGAGCTCCTCAATGACCCACAAAAACGGACTGAGGCAGGCAAAGCAGCACACACCAACAAAAACAAAATCCTTTAATATAGTTAAGCGCTTTTCGTTTGAGACTGTGCTCAAACTTCATCAGACAAAATGTATTCACAAACCACAAGTATAAATACTCAGCAAATTAACAGCTCAAGTGAGCGATAAAAATAATTAAACAATTAAAAACAATTGAAAAACATTTAAAGACATTGACGTCATTAAAAGCATAGAAAAACAATCAAGTAGATATCACACTTGCACACCACCATCAACTGCAAATAGTTAAGATATATCAGTTCAAAAATATCAATTCAAAAAATTCTCATAAATATAGAAGAAATAATTAATAATCACAACAAAAAAGTCAACATGAACCTACCTTAATAAACTTTTAAATTTTAAAATACTACTAATAGAACAGCATTCATTAAGTCCAGGGGTATTATACGCATTTAATCTAACTTGCCACATAAGTTCTAATTCTTCCAACTTTATTGGAGTGGGGCCACCCCTAGAGTCATCACTGATCTGGTCAATTATTATCAATTTAGATTTCTAGTCAGGATTGAAACTGACATGCTTAGCTAAAGCATTCTCAAGTTTATTCTTCCGTATTGCATAAATGTGTTCATAAAGATGGTCACGAAGACGTCTCTCCGTCTTCCCAATATAAAATGATGAACAATTCTGACACTGAGCTAAATAAACTATCATTTTAGAATTACAATTAACTCGACATTTCAAAAAGAATTGATGATTATGTATATTAAATCTATTAGATTCAATGACATACTGACAATAATTGCAAGACTGGCACTTAAACATGCCAGGTGTTTTTGGGTATGTATGTTGATGTTGTTCCAATAAGGACTTTAGATTTTTTGCCCTCCTGTAAGTCACTACAGGTTTATCACCCACTTTATTAAAAATACTGGTGTCACTTTTAAAAATAGCCCAGTTTTTACATAGAATGTCATAGCAAAAATTGCTGTTAATACTACAAGTAGTGATAAAAGATGGCACTTGAAGCATGAGTTCACAGGTTGTGTTGTTATCACTGACTGTAACATTCACGGAACTACTCTCCTGTGCAACTTCCACATTATTAATATTTAATAATGGTTTAAAAAACTGCCTAGTCCGTTTAGACAACATTTCTTCCATAAGTTCATTAATCATATTCTCAGGGTAGCCTCGATGGAAGAACATACTTTTTAACAAGGAACATTCGTCATGAAAGTCACTGTCAAGAGTAGAAATACGGGCTGCCCTGACTAACTGACCCTTCACTACAGCTCACTTTTGGTGTTGAGGATGACAGCTAGAATAATGCAAAAAAGCATTCGAATATGAACTTTTTCCATAAATCTTAGCTGTGTATCTCTGAAGTAGATGATTTTTAGATAGTAAAATGTCCAAATAAGCTATAGACTCAGTACTAAAAGTAGATGTAAACCTGAGAAATTGTGTCGTACCATTAAGGTAATTAGCTACCATATCACTAATGACTCTGTTACCATTGAGCAAGATAAAAATATCATCACGGTAACGGGTACAGAAAATCAGTCTGTCCTTATAACTCCATTTTGAAAAACTTCAGGCGTATTGTCCAATGAGGTGCCGCCAGTACTCGCCTCTGATCCAGACGCCATACAAAAACTGATCCAAAACAAAGGCGAACAAACAAACCGTGTATCCACAAAAACGGACTGAGGCAGGAAAAGCAGCACACACCAACAAAAACAGAATCCTTTAATATTGTTAAGCGCTTTTCATTTGAGACTGTGCTCAAACTTCATCAGACAAAATGTATTCACAAACCACAAGTATAAATACTCAGCAAATGAATAGCTCAAGTGTGTGATAAAAATAATTAAACAATTAAAAACAATTGAAAAACATTTAAAGACATTGACGTCATTAAAAGCATAGAAAAACAATCAAGTAGATATCAAACTTGCACACCACCTTCAACTGCAAATAGTTAAGATATATCAGTTCAAAAATGTCAATTTAAAAAATTCTCATAAATATAGAAGAAATAATTAATAATCACAACTAAAAGTCAACATGAAACTACCTTAATAAACGAGTAAAATAAGTGAGTACTGGTGGCACCTCCTTGGACAATACGCCTGAAGTTTTTCAAAATGAAGTTAATTTACCTAACCCTTCTACGCTTTCAGACACTGGCTCCTCGAATAATAATTTACTAAATTCTTTAACTGTAAAGTTTGAGTTACTGTTTGAAAGGATGGATAGATTGGAGTGTCAGCATTGTTCCGATATTATCCAACCACCTCCTTTGTTACTGCAGCAAATGGGACCAGCTTGTCTTCCCGGTAGTTCTGTTTTCGGCAGTTCAACACAACCTCCACTTAGTTCAGCGACTTTGGAATGTGGGCAGAGGAGTATTCCGGACGACTTTCTTCCTTCAAATGCAGCAGCACTAGTTCATCCAGTGAGTACATAGCAAAAAGGTAACTTTAATCAATCAGTTACATTTGCTAATATACTTGCACAAGACTCAGCTTCCCCAGTATTACTGGTAGCTGCTCCACGGTTACAGACTACTGTGCCTTCAGTGTCTAAAGATCTTCTGAACTCACCATGCATTTTAAATTGGATGGCGGATAATTTTTCTTTTTCTCCTCATGCCAGCATAGCAGTACAGGAACAACCTGAAGCTGAGTGCTTGGATATTTCAGTTAAGTTGAAATCACTTGACAATTTTCTAGTCAAATTAAAGAAAACACAGTTGGAAGTTTCTTACTTCCATGAGTGTCTTGCTCATAAAATTGTACCGAAAGGTTTGAGACATTATCAGTATCCCACCGGGTTGGTGGCTAATTCCAGCTTTCATAAGGATCTGATTGAGTTGTTCGACCGACAGGGTTTTGAATTGTTGGAAGTTATGATCAAGCACTATTCCCTGTCGGTCGACACTTTAAGTAAGCAGGTGGTTGAGCTTCATGAACAGATTATGCATGATAAGGAGTTTTTTTGTTACAAATTCGATTATAATCGAGCTTTTTCTAGTTTGGACCAATACTAGTTAAACTTAAAAACAACAAAATTAAGAAACTGGACAGGGACACTAAAGCTTATAATGGTGGTGTTGCATATCCTTCACCATCAGCAGCACAAGTTTGGCATGGTTACAAGCCTGTTAATTCATCTACAGTTAATAGATCTTCAGTGTTGGACTCGAGTGTTAATCACGCGGATATTCAACTTTCACAAAATTCACCCCATTCTAATAGTGTTTCAGTTAACGGTTTGGTCACACAACCTGAATTAAGACGGAGTGAAAGATTACAAAATAACAATAAGTTGGGACAGAATAATGACAATGCACATAACCCTAATTTTTTAGGGGCAAGACCAAAACAAATAACTTTGTAGTTTCAGCAGAAGTCGAAGCAGAAATCCAAGTTTTACAAGACTTGAGTTTTGATTCTTCTATTATTACATTAGGGCAAGATATTTATGCCCCTGATATTTTGGACAGCACTGCTGATTTTACTAATTGCTTGACTGCTTTGCCGACTTGTATGGATGACTGTTTTAATTCTCAATCATGTAATGATACATCTGTTCAGTTTTCTAATTTTAGTTTAGATGGTCTTTGCAATGTAACCAATTTAAATGGTGACCAGTCCACCCTTCAAGGTGGAACGGGTCCCAACATCATACTTAATGATGATGATGATTTCAAAGTTTATAATTTTTCTATAGTTAATATTACCCGTGAAATGGTTGAACTATTTTCTAAGGGATACACTTATGTCCCGCCCCAGAAATTAGATGTGGTGAGGTCTATTATTGATCTTAAATTGTTCACTAGGAAACTTAATTTCAGCCTTATGATGGGTTGGAATAGTACTTCTAAAAGTGATACATTCAGAATTTCTAGTGTTTTTAATCCCCCCCCCCACATCCCCTTCTCCAAATGTTTGAGCTCATGTGTGAGTTGGATATTCGTCATAGATTCTAGTCTGAGTATCACTATATGTTTAGTAGTGCAGATTCTAAAACAGAGATGGAATGTATTGATTTTATTAAGGTCCATGACCGTGTGTGTAAATCAGATAAAGGTGGGGGTATGGTTGTTTTGATAGGATCGATTATGTTGTCCGGATGTTAAAACTATTGAACAGTTACAGTTCATCTTATTTAGTCAGCTCATGTTCTGAAGTTAATACAGCGTATTTGCATATAAAGAATACCTTGGAAGAAATGTTTATTGAAGGGAGGATTGATCAGAAAATGTTCAATTACATGCTTACTGCATACCCTAGATTCCCAAGTCTCTTTGGTATTCCCAAAATCCATAAGGACGTTCTAGATCCTCCACTGCGCCCAGTGATTGATAGCAGAGGCTCACCTACATATTCATGTGCTAAAGTAATTGATGCAATTTTGCAAAAATTCCTAGTTAAGGAAAAGCAAATCTGTAAAGACTCATGGTCTTTTCTAGAGAAAATTAATGAGTTGCCCTTTGACACTAAGCACATTTTTTTAACTATAGATGTTAAAGATTTGTATACCTGTATCCCACATGAAATTGCTAGTGATTGGATCAGGCAGGATTTAAGAGCAAGTGGTTGCGCTAGGAGTGAGCTTGATTTAGTTGATGAACTTCTGGATATTGTTCTTAATAATAACTTCTTTATGTTCAATGACAAATTTTATTTGCAAAAAGTAGGGGTAGCGATGGGCTCCCCTTTTGGTGCTAGTATAGCTAAGCTAGTAATGGCCCATTGGGAACATTCATTTGTTTTATCCAATTCTGATTATAAGGACAGACTGATTTTCTATACCCGTTACCTTGATGATATTTTTATCTTGCTCAATGGTGAGAGAGTCATTAGTGATATGGTAGTTAATTACCTTAATGGTACGACACAATTCCTCAGGTTTACATCTACTTTTAGTACTGAGTCTATAGCTTATTTGGACATTTTACTATCGAAAAATCATCTACTTCAGAGATACACAGCTAATATTTACGGAAAAAGTTCATATTCTAATGCTTTTTTGCATTATTCTAGCTGTCATCCTCAGCACCAAAAGCGAGCTGTAGTGAAGGGTCAGTTAGTCAGGGCAGACTGTATTTCTACTCTTGATAGTGACTTTCATGACGAATGTTCCTTGTTAAAAAGTATGTTCTTCCATCGAGGCTACCCTGAGAATATGATTAATGAACTTATGGAAGAAGTGTTGTCTAAACGGACGAACTTATGGAAGAAGTGTTGTCTAAACGGACTAGGCAGTTTTTTAAACCATTATTAAATATTAATAATGTGGAAGTTGCACAGGGAGCATTTCTGTGAATGTTACAGTCAACGATAACAACACAACCTGTGAACTCATGCTTCAAGTGCCATCTTTTATCACTACTTATAGTATTAATGGCAATTTTTGCTATGACATTCTATGTAAAAACTGGGCCATTTTTAAAAGTGACACCAGTATTTTTAATAAAGTGGGTGATAAACCTGTAGTGACTTACAGGAGGGCAAAAAATCTAAAGTTCTTATTGAAACAACGTCAACGTACATACACAAAAACACCTGGTATGTTTAAGTGCCATTCTTGCAATTATTGTCAGTATGTCATTGAATTTAATAGATTTAATATACATAATCATCAATACTTTTTGAAATGTCGAGTTAATTGTAATTCTAAAATGATAGTTTATTTAGCTCATTGTCAGAATTGGTCATCATTTTATATTGGGAAGACGGAGAGACGTCTTTGTGACCGTCTTTATGAACACATTTATGCAATCCGGAAGAATAAACTTGAGAATGCATTAGCTAAGCATGTCAGTTTTAATCCTTACCATAAATTTAAATTCATAATAATTGACCAGATCAGTGAGGACTCTAGGGGTGGCCCCACTCCAATAAAGTTGGAAGAATTAGAACTTATGTGGCAAGTTAGATTAAATGCGTATAATACCCCTGGACTTAATGAATGCTGTTCTATTAGTAGTTTTTTAAAACTTAAAAGTTTATTAAGGTAGTTTCATGTTGACTTTTAGTTGTGATTATTAATTATTTCTTATATATATATATATATATATATATATATATATATATATATATATATATACATATGAAAATTTTTTGAATTGATATTTTTGAACTGATATATCTTGACTATTTGCAGTTGAAGGTGGTGTGCAAGTTTGATATCTACTTGATTGTTTTTTTATGCTTTTAATGATGTCAGTGTCTTTAAATGTGTTTCAGTTGTTTTTAATTGTTTAATTGTTTTATCGCTCACTTGAGCTGTTAATTTGCCGAGTATTTATACTTGTGGTTTGTGAATACATTTTGTCTGATGAAGTTTGAGACCAGTCTCAAACGAAAAGCGCTTAACAATATTAAAAGATTTTATTTTAGTTTGTGTGTGCTGCTTTGCCTGCCTCAATCTGTGTTTGTGGATACACAGTTTGTTTATTTACCCTTTTCAATTACAGCCTTGACAAATGGATGGGTGGCTGCAAATTCACCCGGGGGGTGGCACCTATGTCCCTCATCGACAGGTGTAGCTGGTGCTAATCTGTAAAGTACATCCTTCTAACCAAGGACAATTAGGGCAACCCAGGATTAACATGGCTAGGCTTATAAATGTTCTAGGACTGCTAGCTTAGTAACCTACTATGAACCTATGAACCTATATTTTGGATAGATTACAGGTAGTACAGATGGATTTCACAGTCTTGGCACATGCACTTGTGTTTTCTGTAGATGAGTTTACCTCTGCATGAAATGAAAACTTCACTCTTTCAGAGAATGAAATAATAATCATTGTCCTTCAAGAGCATGGCAGCACTCTCCTGAGCAGACTTAGGGATATTGTGTAGAGAAATCATATTTCAGAGGAGATAACCTGCAGAGACAATGATATAGGGACATTCAGGGCCTGTCATCATTACTGTACTGAAATGATTATTCATGCTACATCATGTGTGAGATTGGACAGATTTCAGTGGGATGGGGGTGGACGCACTATTCCTGCACTGGCAGGGACTCACATATCTTTGGTTTCTCACCACCATCTCTGTTGAAATTCTTATATATCAGGTGGTGGCATTGAGATTGGTGTATCTAGGCAGAGTGGTATGGCATTTATTAACCTTCCTCATATTTAACACTTTAGCACATATCTAGAATAGATTAACATAAGTTGCACATCATGTTTTCACCAGCTACTAACTCCAGTGGAATACTTCATCAATTAACATACAAGGACATGTTAGATATGTATTCCCATATGTCATATCAGTCTATATATATTTCCTTGGATGGCTTGGATTGGGGTTTTTCATGCTACTCAGCCACAGATATGATGACCAGGTATTTATATGATTACATTGGTGTACAATGGAGAGGTCCACATGGCACTATTCAAAGCATTTTAATGTACACCTTCTTGTGTGAACATGTCTAATGTTTGCTTGTATTTCTGTCCCTGTCATCTACCTCCTGCATCATCCTAGAACTCTATCAGTGATGTTGATACAAGATGTGATGTGGCAGTGTGTCCAAAGACACAGACAACTGCACTTGAAGTTAGTTTGTCCGCCCCAATGTGGGAGATGTATGCAGTGCAAGTTTATTATAGATGCTAAAGAAATCACTTTAGAAAATAGGCTGGAGTCGAAAGTAATATTTGTGAAGGGCAATTGTCAAATGATAGGTTTGATTTATTTAGCTAAATGTGTGGGGTGTCCCGCATTTTATGTGGGTAAAATGAAGAGATGTCTCCGAGATAAAATCTTTGAGCATCAATATCAAATAACAACAGGTCACCGCAACAATGTCGTTTAAACATTCCTTGACATGCCCTTGTTTTAGTAAGTTTGAATTTGGTATTATAGAATGTGTAGTTCATAATCCTAGAGGTAGTGACTATAGATCCCAGATTGAAGAAAGAGAGTTAAAATGGTAAGTCAGGTTACATGCTGGGGCATTCAAACAGAAGAGAAACCTTTCACCAGCTAATGAAGAAACAGACAGTGACCGGAGAAGAATGAATTTGTGTGTTTGTCTCCATTGTTGAGCTAGAGACAAGTGTTTTAAGCTCAAATGGTTGGATTCTTTTGCCGGCAACTCAAAAAGAGCAAAGCAATAGTCTGAAAGTACTTTCTGAAGCAGAGAGGACTGGAACTTGCCCCAAAGGTACTGTGTCATATAAAAATGTGGTAGGGAAATCCCTATCAGCTCCTGCTATTAGTTCTGATTTTGCATCGAGTAATCCTAAACAAAACATGGCCATTCATTCTAAAAATTCTACAGAAGCCACTGATACTTTTGAAAAGTTAATAAATAAATAATTTGTTTTCCATTCTGAAGCAGAAGCTGTACAGAAAGTATTTAACAGCAGTAATGACCAAAACAATGGAACTTTTAAGGACGTGATTTATTCTTTTGAAAATAAACTGGGTAAAATAAACAGTTTGCAGATAGAAAATGCATATTTAGCACAGTCTTTAAATTTGAAAGTTGTTCCTAAGGGATTAAGGGTATATAAATCCCTGTTTGGTATTGATTTTTTGATGTTTTATTTGAAGAATTTGAAGAAATGTTGAATAGGCATGGCCTAGAATTGTTGGAAAAAATATTAAATGTAATGATGGTAAGCTGTGTAAATTGTTGAAAGAAGTTGAAAAGTTAAATGATGACATTAAGAATGATTTATTATTTTTTTGAATGGGAGTCCTTGCAGAATAAACACTTGAAAGTGGTTGAAAGTAAAAGTTTTAATCTGTTTGAAAATAAACAGAAAAAAAATAATAGGCATTCTTCAGTATAAAGAAAAGAAGGCCTATCCTAGGGTGCACAGTAAAAATATAGATAAAGAGAAAACTAAAGGAAATAATAAAGAAAACAACAATGAAAACGGTCATTTTAGATACATCAGCAAGACCACATTATAATTACAACAATTAGTATAGTATGGGACATGGGAAGCTATTTTTTTCAGGGTCGACCGAGATGGGATGCATGGGGAGAACAAAAATATACTCACCCTGTACAGTTAAAATGGGTGGGAAACAATAGGAACAAGAGATGGTGAATGATAATCTTTCCCATAAAAATATTTTATGTGAAGGTATAGTAAGCACATACAAAGGGTACCATGTTTACAATTATACAGATTTAAAGATAGGTAAGGAATATTTTACATTATTCATGAAATGTATAAAGTTTGGTCCCACAAAGAGTTTTGATTATATTGAAAGTATTATTGAAGCAAAGTTGTTTATGAGAAAGTTAAACTTGGCCTTGATTTATAAATATCAAAAAGAGCAGAGAAGTAAAGTTCAGTTCAGTAATAATTTTACAAAGAATAGGACATATAATCCCCCTGCTAGACCTAGTTTGGAGTGCTTTGGGAAAAGCTATTATAAGGCATATATATATATATATATATATATATATATATATATATATATATATATATATACATTAAAAGCAAAGGATAAAAAGCAGCATTGTATGTTAAATTTAAACAAAGATGAATCTCACTTATTGAATCAGTTAACAACAAATACGTCCATTAGAGCGATGAGACCTGACAATGGGGGTGGGACTGTTATATTTGATTCAGTAAACTATTCCCAAAAATATTGGATCTTCTGTATGATACAAAGAGTTATTCTATGGTCTCTTTAAATGAAATTAATATAAGTTATAGAAGAATTGATTATTTTTTAGAAGAATTGTTGTTAGATAACAGAATTTCTGAGGAGACCTACAATTATTTGAAAGTGAAAAATCCGATAATAGCCACAATTTTTGGTATCCCAAAGATCCATTAATATGTAATAAACCCACCCTTCAGGTCTATTGTGGTGGGCTGAGGTTCCAAAACATACCCTTGAGGGGTATGTATAGATAGATCGTTGAAAGCTGTATATGTGAGGACAGGGCACCTCATTAAAGATTCTTGGGACTTTTTAGGTAGAATAAAAAAGGCATTATGGGATACATATATTATATTTGTGACCATTGATATTGTAGATCTCTTTTCCTCAATACCTAGAGGGAGGGTGGTCTAATGGTTAAGGTGCTTGCTTTACAAACACAAGGTGCAGGGTTTGAGTCTCACAAGGGATAGTTGGCTAGGCTTACAATGGCTCGCAAGGGCAGTTAGCCTAGTACTAACCTATGAACCTATGAAGAAGGGATGGAGCTATTTATTGATAGTATTCACAGATATACTCAGTATTCAAATGATAAGGTGAACTTCATAGGTGAATTTATGGGCATAATTTTAGAGTAAAATTATATTTTTTATGAAGGAGAATATTTTAAACAGACAAAAGGAGTGATGATGGGTGCTTCTAGTGCTCATATGTATGTAAATATGGTTTTATTAGAATGGGAGCATACTAAGTTTTTAATTGTGAATTTTATAAGCACATACAATTATATGTGTGATTTTTGGATGATTTATTTATTTTATGGAAGAGTATAGAATCAGGTATTATGGATTTTATAAATTATTTGAAAAATGTATCCAGTTTTTTTAAAATTCACTTTTTCTAGCAATAAGGAAGGAATAAATTATTTAGACAGCCATATTTCAAAAGGTGGAGAATGTTTTAAGTCCAAAGATTTTAGAAAGCCCATGTTTAATAATTCTTATCTGGAATTTTTGAGTTGCCATCCTTATAGTCAAAAGAAAAGTATAGTAAAAGGCCAAATGATTACAGCGGCTCATATGACATCACATTCAGAGGACGTACATGAGGAATTAATAAAAGTAGCTGATATGTTTTATGATAGAGGGTATCCTAAAAAATTGGTATAAGATACCCTAGGCTATGTGGAATCACAATGGGGCATTAGATACAATCCATTACTGGGAGTAGGATTAGAAGACAAAGAGTCTAGTTATCAAGGTGCAGCATTTGAGAGAGCCTTAGTTTTACCCTATGGCCCCAGAGCTAGGTCAGTCAAACAAATAGTGGAAAGTAATTGGAATATTTTGAAATGCAATCCCAGCATTTATTCTACACTTGGGTCCCATCCGGCTTTTGTATATAAAACAGGTATGAATATTAAAATGAGTTTGAGAAAGAGGTGTTTAATAAAGGCAAAGTGAATGTGGGAACAGACAAATGTGGGAGATGTATGCAGTGCAAGTTTATTACAGATGCTAAAGAAATCACTTTAGAAAATAGGCTGGAGTCGAAAGTAATATTTGTGAATGGCAATTGTCAAATGATAGGTTTGAGTTATTTAGCTAAATGTGTGGGGTCTCCCGCATTTTATGTGGGTAAAATGGAGAGACATCGCCAAGATAGAATTTATGAGCATCAGTATCAAATAACAACAGGTAACCACAACAATGCCCTTTTTAAACTTTCCTTGACATGCCCTTGTTTTAGTAAGTTTGAATTTGGAATCATAGAATGTGTAGTTCATAGTCCTAGAGGTGGGGAATATTGATCCCAGATTGAAGAAAGAGAGCTAAAGTGGCAAGTCAGGTTACATGCTACTTGTAGTCCAGGATTAAATGAAAAAATCTCCTTAATGCCCATATTAAATAAGAGGGCTGTCATTTAACACCATTGTATTATACTTCACAATTGTTCAAACATTAAATATTTATGTTAGGTGCATTTGGGTAAGGTTTTGTCATATACTTCAGTTATTTTACCCTGTGTAAGTAAGGAATGCTTTTTTATACATCTTGTACCTTTAAATTCCTGTATTTAGTAAATTGAGTTAATTAATTTATTGCTATATAATGGTGCTTGCTGTTGTTTTAATTGATTCTGATGAACTCCCTGACAGGGGATGAAAGCGCTCAGTCATCTATTCTGTGGTAATTTTATGTGTGAACAATAAATCACTTTTAAGACAGCCTTCTTTTGAGTCCTTCATCCTACTGGCTGCAGTGTGTGATTTGGGTTATTTGCTTGTACTTGGTATGCTGTTTCTGCACTTTTTTTCTGTTTTTTGAGTTGGTTCTATTCCAACATAATTTGGATAGATGAATTGGTAACCAAAAATTCAACCCTGATTTAGCACTACTGCCCCCTCATGGATATGGGCAACAATTAAATGTCCCTGCCTATCCTTGTTTGGCTCATCTTTGTGTTGCTCATATGCAAAACATAAGCTAAAATCTGCCATGGGAATGTAAGCTTGGGCTTTTTACAATATTCACAGATCAAAATTCTAGTGAGTGCCTACACATTTATTTCAGATGTAACACAATGCACAAGCTGCACAGTGGAATTGTTCTGACATCATACTGATGGTGTGTCATATGACTTATGTTATTAACACACATCAAGCCTGCACTCTTATCTGGGTATTACAATCTGCTAAGTCTATCCTACTCACACCCAGAAATGGAATCTCCCACCCATACCACCCCTACAGTCCACTTATGCAATGAATATCTCTTGACAATATAAGCAACAATGGCAGTGACCATAAATGGGACATACTCAGACAACTATGTCTGTAGTAGGTGCTGTACCTGTGCCAGTTTCCTACACATGTAATAATACTGGACTTCATTACAGATAACATCATATATCTCTGCTATTTGCCACTGCATGCTATGTATCTGGTAGCGGAAGACAATGCTTGCATAACTGAATTATATGTATGGTATTCTCCCTGCACAGATCACATTGGAATTATGCCTGTTATGTGCGTTGTACCTGTACAATCACAGGTGGCTAAACATCCTATGTTGATCTTTGCAAATCTGTACATATGGTGTGTCAGGTTAATAAATAGGGCATGTGACAAGCAAACGTCCTCACAGCTGAGCAGCAGCCATCCTTTTCTATTGCAGTACAGTTCGGCAGCCACTCCATGAGGGATTTTAATTAGTATATGGGTGCAATCAATTGCAATAAGAAGACAAGGAAAATTTGTTATGGCATTGAACCATTTCATGCCAGCATAGTACTCCTATAGTACACTTGGGGAGTGGATGAAATAATCTGCCTTGCTTCATATGACTGTCAAGAACTGTCCTAGTATACAACTCACAGCTATCTGGAACACGCTTGTGTTGCTAGCCATGTGACACTGGAAGGTCCCAAAGGCCAATATACCAAGGCTCAGGCAGACCATATTTTCTACTGTGACAGAGTTAGCCCAAAGATTCAGTGAAGACATGTTAGGAGTACTCATCTCACACACAGCCTTCACCAGTTCTCTAGCTAGTCAGTATCTGTCTATTATTTCTTAATCAAAGAGATGGCTTAACTACAACTTTACTTGCCACTGTGCTGCTTGTCTGAAGATATTAGGACATATATGCACAACATCCTCCAACATCCCTTGTAGAATGCTGATCTGTTGCAGTGTCTTCATGCCATTCTCCTTAAATCTTGTTTATTCTATGAAATCAATGGACAAATAATTCAAAAAATTACTAGGAAGCATATACCTCATGGCATGAAAATGTGATCTCCTCCATAAGCCTGCTGAAAATCAGTGGCATATTTCACCAAAACAATTTGTCACATTATATTATTGTGTGGGGAGAGATTGTGCTCTGGAATCAGGTGCAGTAACATGGAGTCTACAATCATCCAGTCCCATACTTCCTGGCATGCTACACACACCGGGTGCAACTTTGTTTTTGAATCTGACTCCTAGAGGGAAACTACATCTCTTAAACTGAGATCCCTTTAATTTTTATAGACTTTTGGTATTCCAAATGTAATGCCTAAAATAAGTTCATGAGCTGAAATAACTTTTATATAACTACCTAATGAAGGATTGAAAAAACAGCTCATTCAACCATGTATCAAATAATTTGATGGCTTTTTTATAACTATTAAGATTTAATGATCATTACCTAAAATTAATTCAATTTTTTGTTATAATCACTTACATGCACAATTGCTGTAATACCCAATGTATACTCTTTCCTAATTGGAATATTTGTACCTCTTGTTAAAGACTATATATTTTTCTCTCAATGGTAGTCAAAATAATGAAACATACTATATGGTCTCTCATTAAATATTGCTGTAATATATATCTCACACATCTTCTCAAATGAGCTTATTACTGAGAGGTAAAGGAAGGCAAAAAATACAATTTCTTTAAATCCTGATTTAAAAAAAAAATACTGGCACTTGGAAACAATAAATAGAAATTCAACTTACATGCATATTACTTCAAATCTAATGTAGTATCCACCAAAACTGCTGCTTTTGAAGGAATAAAGCAAAAACCTCTGGATAAAAAAGGTAATTCCTCACTATTTAAAATAAGTATTCAATATCTGTAAATCTCAAACTCACTTGGCATATACATTATTCTGTTTTCTTTTTCCAAGATCTGTGCTTTTCTCCTATGAACCGGTACTACTGCTGTTGCTGCTGTGGTGAAAATTGAAACTTCTGCTCATATTATTTCCAAATTCTGATGATGATTCTAATATATTCTGATTGGCTGCTGAATTTTCTGATGCAACTCCCTGTTGGTTGGTAGAATTTGCTGATTTTGGATCTATTTAAGGAAAATCCAAAAGCAGACTGCTCGAAACCGATTTTATTAATTTATTGTTGGTGATCTTAACTGAAAACAAAATAAAAAAAAAAACAGACTGTTTTTCTTGATGATTATGTAATTGCACACAAAAGATAGCACTGTTCCCATAGCTTAAGCAAGAAATGGTGCCACAATGGTATAGTATTATCAGAAAAAGTACTGTTATTATGAAGTCACAGTTTCTCTATATGCAATCATATCCACAACCTCCTCGAAATAGTCATTATAGTTAAACACATTTTTTTTTGCTCTTCCTACTTTTTAAAATATTAATTTCCTTGTTAATCCTCCTTTACAAATTTTTAAAAGAAACACATGGTCAAAAATAATTTATCCATCCTTGCATATACTTTTTAAGTATAAAAGAGAGTTCAGAAATTCTATGTAATGTCCATAAATACATTTTCTAAAAGATAAACCTGTACCCTTACTAATCTGTGGTAATTTCTTTTGAATTCCATTAATAATTATTGTTATCTGAAAGGAATCTAGCCTCATTCATGCCTCTTGGAACACTTTTAGGTATAAAACATCTTTTAAAATACACATTTTCCCATTTGTAACATTTAATTCTAATCAATAAATCTTCAAAATTCCTCAAAATATCTTCAGTGTATGCTACATTACTGTTAGGGTTCAACTGTTACTCAGTTAACAAAATGGTAAATGGGATCTTTTGATTCATGTCCAGCCTAAATTTCCCAAGATTATAATTGGCAGCTGGGAGAATGCACATCCAGTGCTCATTACAAACCTTTACTGATTTAAAAGGACTTTGCTGTTTTGATCATTCTTGCTCATTTGAGCATCAGTGGAGGCTATTGTATGCAGTAATATATAGGCTGTGAAATATGTTTTAAACTTTATTTATGAATTGTACAGAAAGGTCTGGGCACTAGCGATCTGGTCCACATACCATGTCTTTGAATATGCAGTGTGAAGTGCCAATATAGATCCTTAACAGACTGATAAACTGAATTCATAATTTAAGTGGAAGATGGGAAAATGTTCTGATTATGTCGCCAAATGATGCATTAAGAAGAACAAATGTGTCTACAAAGGATGAAGAGAAACATAATCAAGCTTATTTATAAAGTTGTGACAATAAGAAGAAACAGAGGTTAAGAATATCGCAATGGCAATAGCACCTTGTATGCACTGAAATGGGCCTCAGGATTGCCTTGAAATGATATAGCAGTGTTCTTTGGAAAATGGGAACACATTTACCAAGAAAACATTTGTTAACTGTGATCTGATGTTTCTAAGAATTAAACGCAGAGGCAGAAACAATTAATGGCACTTTATATTCAATATGTTTTAGCAAATGCCTATTCCAGCAGAGTAAATGTTTTAAGCTCAGATTATTGCCCAGGGGCCCAAGTCTGAATATAGGTTTAAGGCCATATTGGCACAACAGAAAAATGGCATACCCATTGGGTTGCTATCATAGGGTGGGGGGTACATGCACTTTGAGCACAGGTGCATAGTTTGATTGCCCTGTTGGATACTGGGGGAATCCCCATATGGTGTTGCCTGAGAAAATGTGCATGGTGTTGTGCCACAATCTGCTCCTTCCAAAAGGGAAAGGTAATGCAGTTCTGGTACCCAATACACATTCCTCTTTGGGATGTTACAGGGCATGTCCTGGGTTGGCCAGTGAATTAGGGGAAAAACACTACAAATCAGCACTATGATGTTGATCCAGGTTCTTCAGTCTCCTCATCAGCCCATCTTCGTGGTTTGGAATTAGCCCAGGAGAGGCTAAGGTAGGTTAGGTAGACCCAGCTAATACACAGAGGACCTGGGGGCAGCTGATAATTAAAAGTGCAAGCTAAAAATCAAAGAAATAAAAAAATATGTTGTTGCAACACTGTTTTGTAGTTCAAGCTGTAATAAGAGAATGTTAGTGATGATACAGCCTTCATTTCTGAGGAAAGTTTAGTAATTATTTACCAAAATACATAATTAAAAAGAAAGCTAGCATTTGAGTTATAGTGCAGCAGATTGCAAAGTATTGAAAGTCAGGATATTTTTACTCTTAGAAAATAAACAAAAAGTACTGTTGCAATTTTAGTGTGGTTACTATGAAGGATCTGCTGTGATATCTAAACTGGCCATTACAGACATCTATGTTCAACTAAAAATAAATCACTTGGAGATGATTTATTACCAAGCTCCACCCAAAGAGATATCTATGGTGAGCGAATTGTTGAATATTATCTTGACATGTAACTATTTCACATTCAATAACAGATGGTTCCATCAGTTGATTGGTGTGCCTATGGGGTCTCCGTGTGGTGCCAGTGTAGCTAATTTGGTCATGACTCATTGGGAAAGAACGTTTGCCTTTCCCAATAATATTATTCAAGAGAAAGTCGTTCTGTACATAAGATTCTTGGATGACATTTTTATCTTGTTTAATGGCTCACTGGAAGAAGCCCAAGACCTAGTGATTGGCTTCAATAATTCGTCTGACTTTTTGAAATTTACTTGTACAATAGACATGGAGAAGATATCCTATTTGGATGTGAAACTTTATAAAGACAGAAGTCTAGGTCAGTTTGGAGCCAGAATCCATTGGAAATCAACTTTTTCTAATTCTTATCTACATTACGATAGTGACCACCCGTTTCACCAGAAAAAGGCTATAGTCAAAGGACAACTTGTAAGAGCAGCTAGGATGGTGTCAAGGGACAGTAAATTTTTGGAAGAGTGTCGTTTCATAGCCAATTTATTTCTGGATCGAGGTTATGCAGAAACCTTGATTGATGAGTTGTGTTTTGAAGTTAAAACCAAGAGAGCTAATGGCTATTTTTATTCTATCTTGAGTCATGTTGTTTCTGAATTGAGTCATTCACCATCACCTGTATGCCCTGATTTTCAGGGAAACATGTCCAGGTCCAATTTTATTTTAACTTTTAATACAGATGCCAATGACATAGTTACTATAATTAAAAGGAACTGGCGATTACTATCCCCTGAGTTACTTGGAGGTCCAATCTTTGATAAAGCCCCACTGATAACATACAGAAGGGGCCCTAACATCAAAAATATTCTGGAATCTATGCAAAATTCAGTAACACCAAGATCAGGGATGTATAAATATAATATGTGCAAGTATTGTAGATTTGTCCAGGCAGGTACAGCCTTTACAGTTAAGAACAGGCAAGTCCTCATCAGGGGACGTTTCACTTGTTCCAGCACCCAAGTGGTATACCTTGCTCAATGTTCATCATGCTCCAGTTTTTACACTGGCAAGACTGAGAGGAAACTTCGGGAAAGAATGTATGAGCATTTGTATGCCATAAGAAGAATGAAAATGGACAATACTTTGGCTATGCACATTCAGAACAACCCAAACCATGAGTTTACATTTATGGTTATAGATCAGCTGTATAATACTAATTCTTATGGACCTGAGACATATAGTTTAGAATGTAAAGAGCTTCTTTGGCAATTAGGATTGGAAGCATATCACCCCCCCCCTGGTCTTAACAGCTCGTTATCCATTAGTTGTTTTTTAAAACTTAAAAGTTTGAAGAGGTGACGAGCTGTTTATTCTCACAATTTTTTTTTTAAATGAGAGTCAAAAAATGAAAAATGAGAGTCGACAAATTAATGGTTTCATAACTCTTTATTAGTCGACAGTGATGGAGGGTTAATAGTTATCAGTTATTGTTATGATTATACATTATGATCATTATTTTACAATATATATTATTGATTCATATTTTGTTATTTAGTAATTTTAGGTCTAGATACGCTAATTTTTAGACCTGTTTTATTTAATGACAGTATTAAACTTATTCTGAGTAGCCTAAATTTATGCTGTTATATTATATGTTATGTTACATTATATTATATGTTACATGTCATATTTTATATTTTATATTTCCATATTTTTATTATTTTTATTATTTAGTGAGATAGGATTAATATTATATTTTTCTTGGGTAGCTGTTCTAGTTATTTAGATGCTTAGGACAGTATGCATTAATTATTATATTTATTATATTCATTATATTAGTTATTTTACTTGAAAGCAGGCAAGATACAATTTATGCATAGGTAATTTTTGATTAGGAAGCGTTGCGCTACCATTATTAGTATTTATGCTGTATTTATGCTGTAGGTTGAACATTGTTATTTTTATGTTATTTTATATATTTTACATATTTATCTACTTTATATAGTTTAATAATCAAAATATTGGGCTTTTTCTTTCAGTTTCAAAGCCTGTTATTATTACAGTCTTGGTGTATTAATTTTTTATTATGTTAATAGAGAATTGCAAATGCACCTTAGTTAGCTGTGATCTGTACCTTTAAGGAGATAAAGGGAGAGCAAGGGGCGTGGTTAAGTGTTTCAATGCTGGTATTTAAACTCACTTGTAATGGTGTGAATGTTTTGCTTGTCTGAAGAAGTTAGTGCAAGGTACTAACAAAAAGCTTTTACAGTGGCTTAATAAAATTTGTTGTTTTCTATGTTTTTTACGTTTTGGAATGGTCTGAGTCGAGTTCTTGGCTTTTGAATTTGCGGTGGTTTTCGCTAGTGTGTTTTTCCGGTCTTGAAAGGTTAAATCTTCCAAATTCCTCAGAATATCTTCAGTGTATGCTACATTACTGTTAGGGTTCAACTGGTACTCAGTTAACAAAATGATAAATGGGATCTTTTGCTTCATATCCAGCCTAAATTTCCCAAGATTATAATTGCCAGCTGGAAGAATGCACATCCAGTGCTCATTACAAACCTTTACTGATTTAAAAGGACTTTGCTGTTTTGATCATTCTTGCTCATTTGAGCATCAATGGAGGCTATTGTATGCAGTAATATATAGGCTGTGAAATATGTTTTAAACTTTATGTATGAATTGGACAGAAAGGTCTGGGCACTAGCAATCTGGTCTGCATACCATGTCTTTGAATCTGCAGTGTGAAGTGCCAATATAGATTCTTAACAGACTGATAAACTGAATTCATAATTTAACTGGAAGATGGGAAAATGTTCTGATTATGTCGCCAAATGATGCATTAAGAAGAACAAATGTGTCTACAAAGGACAAAGAGAAACATAATCAAGCTTATTTATAAAGTTATGACAATAAGAAGAAACAGAGGTTAAGAATATCGCAATGACAATAGCACCTTGTATGCACTGAAATGGGCCTCAGGATTGCCTTGAAATGATATAGCTGTGTTCTTTGGGAAATGGGACACATTTACCAAGAAAACGTTTGTTAACTGTGATCTGATGTTTCTAAGAATTAAACGCAGAGGCAGAAACAATTAATGGCACTCTATATTCAATATGTTTTAGCAAATACCTATTCCAGCAGAGTAAATGTATAAAGCTTGGGGGCCCAGGGGGCCCAAGTCTGAATATAGGATTACGGTCGTATTGGCACAACAGAAAAATGGCATACCCATTGGGTTGCTGTCATAGGGTGGGAGATATATGCACTTTGAGCACAGGTGCATAGTTTGATTGCCCTGTTGGATACTGGGGAAATCCCCATATGGTGTTGCCTGAGAAAATGTGCATGGTATTGTGCCACAATCTGCTCCTTGCAAAAGGGAAAGATAATGCAGTTCTAGTACCCAATGCAGATTCATCTTTGGGATGTTACAGGGCATGTCCTGGGTTGGCCAGTGAGGAAATCCCCATATGGTGTTGCCTGAGAAAATGTGCATGGTGTTGTGCCACAATCTGCTCCTTGCAAAAGGGAAAGGTAATGCAGTCCTGGTACCCAATACAGATTCCTCTTTGGGATGTTACAGGGCATGTCCTGGGTTGGCCAGTGAATTAGGGGAAAAACACTACAAATCAGCACTATGATGTTGATCAAGGTTCTTCAGTCTCCTCATCAACCCATCTTCATGGTTTGGAATTAGCCCAGGAGAGGCTAAGGTAGGTTAGGTAGACCCAGCTAATACACAGATGACCTGGGAGCAGCTGATAATTAAAAGTGAGATGTTAAAAATCAAAGAAATAAAATATATGTTGTTGCAACACTGTTTTGGAGTTCAAGCTGTAATAAGAGAATGTTAGTGATGGTACAGCCTTCATTTCTGAGGAAAGTTTAGTAATTATTTACCAAAATACATAATTAGAAAGAAAGCTAGAATTTGAGTTATAGTGCAGCAGATTGCAAAGTATTGAAAGTCAGGATAATTTTACTCTTAAAAAATAAACAAAAAGTACTGTTACAGTTTTAGTGAGGTTACTATGAAGGATCTGCTGTGATCTGCTGAAAAAAAAAATTTTTACTTGTTTGTAAATTGTTTGTGTGCAATGTGTTTGTAATATGGAGCTTTAAGTGTGCAATGTGTTTGTAATATGGAGCTTTTCTCCCCGGGCCTCCACTGAAAATGGGCTTTCGGACCCAGTGGACATCCCCTGTTATCAAACTGGAAATAAAATAAAATAAATAATAAAAAAATATCTAAACTGGCCATTACAGACATCTATGTTCAACTAGAAATAAATCACAGAACAAGTCAATTATCTTTAACAAACATTAATCTTTCAACACAGAGTTAATAAAAAGATCCAGATAGATGCATGCCGAACTACTGTAAATCAACAACATAAAATATGTAAAAAACATGCAGATAGATATTATGTATTATGAAATATAAAAAAAGGGAAAGCACCTATAATAGAGCTTTAAGCAATGCAATACTGCAGTTATAGGAACAAGGAAAGAGATAATGAAGAGATGGTTGCTTCTATACAGGACAAGCCATTAATGAAGAATATCTGCTTTGTTAATATTGTAATAGACAACAGAGCCATCAGCATGCAAGAAAATGGCCGCATAGACTGTTTTTTTCTAAAATGCAGAGAAAGCAAGATTATGGAAACATCGCTGGAAATCATTTGTTATGTATTTCAGTAGGTATAGTATTTCATAAGATGGGGTATTATTTCAGATGAATGTGTGAATGACAACATTTTAGAAAATGTGTATAAGACTGGGATGGATAAGCAGATAAATGCAGGTGTGAGAAAACAGGATTAGGTAAGGATATTGGTGGTTTCCATCCAAACATTAAGAATATACCAGAGGAAGAAAAGTAAAGACTGAGATATTTATCACATTAACTAGATGTGGAGTAATGTAAGGACACATGAACATACCAGAGGAAGAGAAGGAAGGAAGGAATAAGACAATAGAGGGCAATTGGGGACTTATATTTAGCAGAAACAGACTGTGATAATGTTGATTCAGCAATGTCAGTAGCATAATTATTCACAGTTTATGTTCAGGAACAATAATTACTTCAGATTGTTAAAAAAAAAAATCTATCACTGAAAGGAATATATTAGACATTGTTTGTCTTCCTAAAGAAATTACTGTTATGTCATGTCAAGTTTTACCACTGTTGATGTACAGTAATGATGGGGTTATAAAGATTAATTCATTGGTAGATAATTCTGTCAAAATGAAATCCAAACCAATGCACAGAAGATTAATAACAGATTATATGGAAGAAAGACAGTCACTGTGTAAAACTAATTACAGTGATGCATTCAGGGGAAAACCTATTGAAGGAATGTGGAAAGTTTTGAAAAGGAAATTGTTTGAATGCAAAAGAATAAAAAAAATGTAACATCAGGATTTAGGCATACAATGTTGCATAAGAATGAGAAACTTGATTAAGGTGAGAGACAAAAAGTATAAGAAATGGAAAGGACGTTGAACTGCAACTTTGAAAACTGAAATAAACAAGATGGGCAAACAAATTAAGCACTGTATGAGAGAAGATCAAGAAAAATTTGAAGAAAATTACATAAAGATGTTGAGCATAATAGGAAACCATTTTAGAGATATATAAGATTGGAAAGGAGTAAAATCATACAAACTGATAAACTGTGTGCATATTCTAAAATTTATTCTCAGCCACAACAGATTAGAGATAAATTTACAAAAATTTTATAAAAAACAGTTTGGCTCCACAAAGGAGGTGGCAAGTTGCCCTAGTGGCATCCAGATAACCTCAAACACTGAAATCAAGTTAAATTATATTCAAAAAGAACTATGCAAACTGGATCCAACCAAAGCACAGGGAGGAGACGGAATTAGAAATAATGATCTAAGAACACTTAAGCAAGAACTTACAGTACCATTATATCGATTAGTTTCTAGGCCATATAAATATGGGAAGATTCTTCAGTATTGGAGACATGCACATATTAAACTTATCTATAAGGAAAAGGGGAGTAAGACAACCCCCGATTAATACAGACCCTTAAGTCTACCTTTATGTTTTGGAAAAATATTGGAGAAGCTAAAATTGGATAAGTTATTGTCAGAATTGGAAAAGTTTGGACTTCAAATGATATATTACCATGCATTTGTTAAAAATAGATCTAGTACCACCTGTAACATGATGTTTTAAAACAATATAATAACAATTAGGAATGAAAAATTGTGCTGTGATATAATTTGTATACATTTAACTCCAGTACTTAACAAGGTCATTCACAAAATACTCATGAATAAATTAGAACAACTAGGTATTGATGTATTCTTGATAAGATGGAAAGGTGCATGACCTACAAATAGGACATGGCAAGTATCATACACATGAAATTTTTGGTAACATTCAGGGTATCCCACAGGACTCTGTCCTATGCCCATACTTTTTTAGATTGTATCTTTCTTTTTTTTATTTTTCAAAGCTTTATTTTACTTTTGCTTCATTATTTTGGTACAACATTTACAAAAAACATTTTACTGAAACTGGTCAGCATACAGAGACAAATAAGGCCAATAAACATTCACATAACCAACCAAAACATTTAAAGCTTACTTTCTTAATATGACAGGAGAGACTATACTATTAAAAGATACATGACATTCTTGACTCAAGTAATTCAAACTATCATTACTGGCACAAAATTGAAAAATCAGTAGTTAATAAAGAATATAATATGAAAACATCACATATACAACTATTTACATATACTGCTACATTCTTACACTATTATTATTACTATATTAACACTTTGGAGTAACTATAAAGGAATTGAATGAGTTACATCCTTTGGAGGGAAGGACTAGCCATAGTACTAGTACAGAAGAGTAGATGTAAAGCCATTTTATATTACTTCAGGATACAATCTAAGGTTATACTCCAGATGTTAAGGTATTTCATGCATTTGCTAATATTTTCAGTAGTTAGTTTATGGGATAGACTATACTTGGATGCCATCCTTGTAAAACTTTCCCAGTTTGTTTTAGAACGGTCCAGCCAGTTCTGTGTTATATAAAGCTTAATTAGCATAAAGAGAGCAATATGGACTCTTACTTCATTAGTGGGAAGGCCCTTTTAACCCACATACAATATAGCAAATTCCCATGAAAGGGTGGATTTCCTGTAACCCATTTTTTCCAGTTTAATCCTAAGTGAGTTCCATAAGCTCTGTGCATATTTACAGTACCACAGGATATGCAGGAGGTCAGCTCTCACTGGGGCAGAAGGGGCAGAGAGGTGAAGTATTTGGAAAGAAGCTGTTAAGACGCTCCGGGGTATAATATGCATCATTATTTACAATTAATTGTGCATACAGTAATTTCTTGAATGGGGCAAACCTGGTTGTATTATTTATTGCTTGGGAGAAGTGAACCTCTGTCAGTTATAGATTGTATCTTTCTGATTTATCTTTTTCATCTGCAGTGTTCCACAGTCTGTATTCAGACTACTTGAAAATTGGGTAAAGTGATTACATATGTTACACATTAAACATGTCTGCAAAAGAACTTGACTAACTTGACCAACTGGGCACAGGAGAATAATATGAGGATAAAAACATAAAAAAAATAAAAAAATAAAAAAAAAACTAAGTATATGAGATTTGGGATTTGGGAGACATAATTTGAAAGGTGAATATATAATATAGCACACAGTGAGTGAAACTGTAGATTCATTTAAGGACCTGGATACAAGGGCAGATCCAGCTTTTAGTTTTTCTAATCAAATCAAGCAATTAGTTAATAATTATAGAACTATAGGTTGCATAAAAAATTATAAAGTCTAGAAAATCAGAAATGATGAAGTCATTGTTTCATAGTTAGTTATATTATATCCAAACTTGACTATGGAATAACAATTTGGAAACCTTATAAGAAAACAAGCGTGAGTAAACTGGAAAGAGTACAGTGGAAATATACCAAGTGCATCCATGAAAGTGAAAATTTAAGTTATTATGAAAGACTAAAATATCTAAACTTGTACAGTGACTCATATAGATATTTAAGAGGAGACCTTATTCAGGTATACAGGGCATTTAGAGACAACTACCTGTGGGAATGTTTGGGGTTATCAAAAAGTACTAGAGAATCATCAGACAACCTACGTAGAAGATTCTATAGGAATGCAAAGTGTATTAAATGGTTCTGTGAGAGAGCAGCTGTTGCTTGGACTAGACTACCAAATTACATTAAAGCAAGTACTAGTTTAGATATTTATATGAACAGCCTGGACACATATTATAGGAACAACTGTTCTGGTATATTGACAGGCTAAAAGGGCAGTAATGCCAGTACTTGAAATATGTCTGTGTATGTATGTACGTATGTATCCATTTATGTGTGAGATATTTATTAGATTAACTACTGTGGCATAAAGTAAGGACACAGCTGTTTATAAATCTTGTGAACTATTCATGAGTTCAAGACCTACCACATATGGCTACATGCCAAAGACTTTTTAGAACTTGTGCAGTAGAAATTTCATGGAATGGAAAAGGGAAAATGAAGCAAGAACAGAGAAAGCTAAAATGTAAAGGGAAAAATATTTAGTAGAAGGTGAAGGCATAGCAAAGTAAGCTATAAGATTTGTAGTAACCTGAAAGGTTCAGAGGAAAGTCTGCCTAAGAATTATTAGTTCTGTGTTTCTGACCACTACTTGTTGATCATTATTTGCCTCTAAATTAATCAAACCATTTGTTCCATTATCACTGATGGCGACAGTCAATGAATACAAGCCATCATTGTAATAGTTGTCACTCATGGTTCAAGGGCTTTTTGCTTAAAAGATCCACATCCCCTGCACATTCTCAGCTAAGTAATAGAAGTGAGATATGTAATTGTGTGAGTGGGATATGCAATTGTGGGAGTGGAATATGTAATTGGCCTTCACTGATGGCTCTTTGTCATTTTCTAAGACAGACTATCAGCAAGTCCTGAAGCACAAGAAGTGGTTTTAGCAGCCTGCCCCTTTGAAACTGTATTTCTGTTCTTGGTCCCCAAGCATTCACAACCCTTTCCTTCCTCTAAGAGAAGCAAGTGAGTTATAGTCCTTAATTTAGCTCCCTCTACCTGATTCCTCCATTGCCAGAATCATAACCCTGGTCTCCTAGGCTAAAATGAAGAAGACACCACCAATCTGCACCCTATAACTAGAGTTAACACTGACTTTTAAACTTTGAAAAATGGATTGTGAAGTGTCTGCTTCAGACAGAAGAAAACTTTGCTTTTAAATATCATTAGAGTCAACAAAATAAATATTTTGGTTATCTCTAAAATAGAAGACTTTTCTGATTTCTTTTTATAACCTTCCTTATTCAAGGAATATAAGCATCGTGATCTATTAGATGGTGAACCTGTGCTGTATTTTGAGTTTGTCACTTTGACATTCTGTGTTTTTTTTATAACTCCATAGATGTCTATCCTGTTTGCACACCAAGAATAGTCCAAATGTCTGAAATGAAAGTGTTTATATTAGAAGAGAAGTAGTCCACTCAAGAAATTGTTATGGTTACTGTTTAACAGATTAGTAGGAGAATGGATATAGAAATGTTGTATGCAAAGAACCAGTAACATTTTAAAGACTTATTAAATATCTAAGTCAATTGATGGGGCCTTCAGTGCTTATTTAGGAGTGATTTATATTCCTAGGTGTGCTTACCAATTCACATGTAACTCACATTTAATGTTTTGAGTGAACATAAGAGAAAGTAATTCCCCCATTTAGGTTAATGTTAAAAGTATTTTTGCAAATAGTTTCCAGTGCTGCTCATCTCATAAAATTCAACTCTGTTCCATATGAAATATGAAATAATAGTTACTCCATCTATCTTTCTTCTTAATCCAACTTGGTTGAAAAGTGGATATGATACACAAAGTATGGTATTGTGTAAATGTTGCACAGAATATTGAATTGGTTGATTCCTACTTACATATTATGCATTTTTGTATAAGAAGCATATTTTCCTGCCCTTTCTAGAATAGATACACTTTTCAGTATGCCCTATAACAAGCAGAGGCAAATGGAAAATTATAAACAAGTAACTGAAATTCTGTTGTTTAAATTATTAAGAGCATATGTTGTCAGTAATTCAAACCACTGATGAGAGGCGGAGCCTGTATGGCTAACTGAAAGCAGCTAAATTTCAGAGCTCCATAAAACTATTAAAATATACAGGATTTTTTTTTTCAAACAAAGATATCAAAAACATAATGATAAAAGTCTAAACTATATAAGTAGAAATCTTGGTGGATTGTTACAAAAATTTTCCTGTCAGAAAAACTTGAAGATTTTTTCAGCTTCTGGAAATGAATAACTCAATGACTTCTCATCCTGATTGATGCAGCTTTAAAGAAAGAACTACAACTGATGTCTACTACCTTACAAGAACTGTCTTTAAAGATGGATGATTTCAAATAAAACTGGAAAAATCTTAAAATTAACTGTCAAAAGCAAATAGATGTTTTTAAGGAACTGCTACAATAACATCAGACAAAAATAACAAATATAGAAATTTCTTTAAATGACATTGAAGGAAAGCTTAAAGAAGAAGAAACGCAAAAAAGAATTCCTTCTCAAACAACATACCTGACTGCTTAATAAGGTGGATGATTTAAAAAAATAGAGAAAGGAGGACCAACATTAAAATCTTTGGGCTACCAGAGAATACTGAAGGTGAGGACATTATTTCATTTTTAACATCTTGGATTCCTGATTTCTTAAATCTAAAAGAAGATTTCTCTTATGGTATTGAAAGGGCGCATAAAGCTGTATGGAAACCTGCTTCAATCTCAACTAATATTCCTCCTAGAGCAATAGTAATACATTTTTATCATACCTGGACAAGAAACTAGTTCTAAAAACATCCTGGAGAAACTCACCTTTAAAATACAATCAGAATCTAATTAGATTTGACAATGATTATTCCACCAGAGTGGTAGAGCAAACAAAAAAGTTTGGCCAATAATACAGCTGCTTAAACAAAACAATATCATGGCACAGTTTGCTTTTCCTGCCAGGATCCAAATTGTTTATGCAAATGAAATGAGAGCCTTTAATGACTTAGAAGAAGCTTCTTCATTTATTAAAAATAACAATGTGCTTTCTATCCCTGAGATATGGACTGGATATCTTATTCTCTTAAGAGAACAAAAGAAACAAATTGCTGGACTGATGTTAAAAAGAAAAAGCAAAAGACTGATTCCAAAATAGCTATTCCTACTTAATCTCTCAAAGCTTCTACTATAATATGATTTGTTACTGGTAAATGTTTGAAATGGGAATGTACCTTCTTTTAAGTGATCTTTCAGACTAAAGAATTATTAACTTAATTATTAGAAGCACCTATTATCCGGTTTCTGACAGACCAAAGGCTCAATTGATTATTCTACAATAATACAGGTAATTAATTCTCTTTGCTGGGAGTTTTTGAGGTTTCTGTCAAATTAGAACTAAAATTGTAAACTTACTAAAATATAACTAAACAAATAGAGGTAATGTACTTTTTTCTAGTGATATATTTGGGAACTAGTGTCATACAATAGATTGCACATGTGATGTAAACTAAGACATGCATGTTCTGATTATAGTTGCTCTATCAGTTACTAAATACTGTGTTGTTGGGATAACTGGCATTGAATTTGTTAGGTTTATCAAGTTTTCTTTTTATTACTATTTCTTTACTTTTTGATTAATTTATTTGATTGCATGTTGAGGCATATCTTTTTTAATTAATTTTTAATTAATTTGTTGGCTCTTATTGAGTTATTTGATATTCTTGGTAATTTCTATGTTACTATCCTGCTCATTGTTGTTAACCTGTTCATTCATAGGTTCATACGGACATAGGTAGGTACTAGGCTATCTGCCCAAGGGCATTTATAAGCCTAGCCAGAGTGTGTCAGCTTTCGCCTCCCCATTGATTAATTAACTGAGGCTCTGTCAAGAAGTGCCAATGAAGTGATCCCAGGGGTGTATTTTCTGTTACCGATCCACTTGTCAAGGTTTCTCTTGAAGAGTGTTAGTGAGGGGCTCTGCCTAATGTAGTCAGGAATTTTGTTCCAAAGCATGGGGAGTCTCTGTGACAGGAATCTATCCCTCCAGCATGTTCTATTTATTGTTGTTATTAGATAAGATTTGTGATGCTTATTTGTGTTTTATCAGTGGCTGTTATTGTTTTTTTTTCTCCTGCCCATTTTATTAAAAAAGGAAGGAATGACAAGCATCAACAGATGTGCTATGTGAAGCTTTCTGAGCACATTAACTTATTTTATCTCATTCACTTCATAGCAGGACTTGAATAGTGCTCAAGTTGCCATGACAATGGGAAGTAGTGACATTTGGCTTTATGGCTCTACAAAACTTCCTGGAGTGAACTGGGCAGCTTATTCGATTAACAGCAAAATTTGGATAATATCTGCCTTGTATTGCCTGATCATTGCCTTCTGCATGCTTGAAGCTTTTCTTTGCTGCTCACTCTGGTTTTGGATTACTTATACATGCAGTCTTCCATTGCGGCTTGAAACAGGTGAGAGAAATGATGCAGAACAAATGATTTCCCAATAAGATTACCGCATTATTATGTTGTCTATTTCATCTAATCTGTATAATACTTAGTATGAGGTCTTATTTAAGATTCATGATGTAAAGAAGTTTCAGAACTTGGATAATCACATTCTGATAATTAAATGTTTAATTTAAGGAAAGGGGAGAGAGGAAGGGGAGGGGGAAGGGAGAGAAGGAAAGACAATGCAGAATCTGAAAGAAGAGAAGATTACACTGCTTTTAAAAGATGCATACCTTGAAGTACTGATACAACTACATAACACATATCCTACAGTTATGGTGAGGCAGCACCAAGCTTTTGGCTTGTTGGAGTGATGCATTATTCCAATGCATTCTATTAAAACTTTTGGTCTGCACTGGAGTCTGTTTTGTGAAAACACTTTGAATATGAATTTGAATCAGTAAAAAGAGACGTTCTGTCCATTTTACCAGTTAGGTGAAAATCTGTTGTTACCTTTCTGAACATTGTTTTATTCATGTTGATTTTTATACCTAAAAAAAGAAAATGTCCACCTGACCTTGCTGCATTGTGTGCATGCTGGCTTTAATCAAGAATTGGAGATACTATGCAATCTTTAGTCTTTAAATCAGATCCTATCTGTTTCTGTGAATGATGCAATGTCCCTTTTCCCTTGTTTATGAGGATTTAAAAGGGTATTCTCCACCACCAATGACATAGATTTTTTTTTTTTTTGCTTATGGTTTCTGACCTCAGATATTGGATTTACCATACTCATTTTATCTCTTTCCAGGGCTTTAAAACATGTATATGGTACATCTGTTCTCCTTGTTTCTTCTTAGTTTGTCTTACTTTGTAGTTTACTTCATTTATTTATTTATTTACTATGCAGCGTCCCTTCTTTTTGGACATGAACTTGTTCTTGGTTACATGGACCGAATCTAAAATGCATATTCATGCTTGAAATATCAAATTCCTGGCATTTCATAGGATCATAGGATCATAAGAAGTTACTAGGCCATTGGCTCATTATATCTCATTATAACATTTAAATAATGCAACCAATAATAAGAAAGAGAGGAAAGTAACACACATGTCTCTCTTGGAGAGTATTTGTTTAATCAAATTATATTCATACAGAAGAATCAAGGGAGTCATATATTTCTTAATGAATACTTTGAGGCTCTCTCTCTTTTTTTTTTTTGACATTGTATGCATTATCCCTTATGGTTGCATGTCACTTTATGGAGTATTGATTTACTACATCTGAATTATCATATTTGATATATTAATGCAAATTTATGAAAACCTGACATTCAAAAATAATATGCTACAGAGGGGACAAGCAAATAACTTGCACCAATGAAATTAGTTGAAGACTATACAGTATTTATATCACATACTTAAGAAACTGTTGCACTGTACAGTACTATAAATTGTTTAAGTTCTTTCATTATTGCCATTGAGTAACTGTCTTTTAGAGGTAAAACCAGCTTGGTTTAAAAATGTTACACTCTATAATAGTGGCAAAGTCTAGAAATTTGTTATAACGTATTTTAGTTACTTACTATGTCTGTTATCATATTTAAACATATAACACCCATGCTGTATGGGATAAAATATAGAGTATGTAGTAATATGTATAGTTATGAAGCACTACACACTGGGAAAGAATATTTACATATGTTTAAAGCATTCAACATTATATCTTGCATATAAAACTTGCTAAGTAATTTCTGCATATTAATTAAGTTCAATTGCATACAGTTCTGGTGTTTATAATATATTTGATTATAAACACATTTTACCCGATGTTGATCAATATTTATCTTAAGAAAAGGAAGGACTTTAATGAGTATACATATAACTTAATACATTGTCTTGATTGTGTTTATTTATATCAGTTTCTGAACACTACCAGGACTGTAATATGTCTTGTTTGTCTGCAATATTTGAATATTACTCATTAAACAAATGTGATTACATTTAAAAATTTATTAATCAAGCCATAATAGGAAGATAGGTGCCATATAACAATGAAATTGACTTAAAATAGTATAGAATAGATAAATACATTCTTTATTGCAATTTAGTTATTACTAATATTAAGTTGAATATAATTGTAAGTTATTCTGACTCATATTTAAGGTATTACTTTTTTGCAAGCTTACTTCTTATAACTTAAGAATTCCATACAATTATATTACATATCAGGCATTTCTTAACTGAATAAGATGAATTATATTCTGTAAAGACAGTATTTCCTGGTATGTTATGTACTTTAGAACATTATATTTCTTTCTTTATAAATTACTCTCCGTATAATAGTTTATATTTATGGAGCTCAGTTGTTCCAGATTGCTTAAGTTATGAGGGATAATCTAACAAACCTATGTTTATTTGTTAGATTAGGAATGATTTGCATTATATGTTTAAAGTGGGACATTATACAATTTATAGTGGAGATTCTAATTATATTAATATTTAAAGTGTATTTTCTTTCTTCTAAGCCCGACTTAATCTTTATCTTACCTGCATTCATAAAGGAAATAAGCTTGACTTTACTGTCTAAAGAACTAAGAATTAACATATATTTATTGTTATCACAGGGGAATTGTTCAATAGTAACAAATATCAATGAGAGCAATCTTTTAATAGTAATTTGATATGGATCCAACATTGCTACAGTATATTTAAACACTAATGGTTTAAATAATCAAAGTAAAATATCAAACCTACTGAGATATCTAAGATTAAATAAAGGGCAAGTAATTTTTCTTCAAGAAACTCACTTTAAAACAAATTATAGATATACATGGAACCCTAATGAATATATGATTTTAGTTCAATCTTCTTACAAGTCAAAGACCATAGGATTAACTATTTTATGGAAAAAGAACATTATTAATCCTGAAGTTATTTATAAATATGTAAATAAAGAGGGTCATATAGCTTTTTTTATAGAAAAATTTAACAACAGAATATGGACATTAGTAAACTTATATTGGTTCCCTGGTATTGGAGTAGGAACTGTTAAAAACACTTAAACTTCATTACTAACAATTATTAAGATAATATAATAATAAGAGAATATTTTAATTGCATTTTAGATACTTCTGAAACTACTAATAAGAGACCTATTCATATATCCTCCAGCACAAAATCCTTAAAGAAATGGACTGAGCCATTTTATTTAATAGACATGTTTAGATTGAAAGATGATCAATCATTGTTGTTTTCTCATCAAGATTATAGATTTGGTACTCAAACTAAAATAGATGAAATATGTGTTGCTCAGGATCTACATTCAAAATTACTAATTTCTCAATAATTCCATATCCATTTTTGGATCATAATTCTCTGATTTTTAAATTTCAAAGTGAGTTTAAATCTTTAACCTTTTCTTCTAGAATTCCATCATATATCACAAAAATCAAATAATTTAAACCTTGTTTGTTGTCGGAACTACAGTTTTTCCTAGATATTAACTCTACAACATAAATTAACATAGTCATGATATGGGATTCACTAAAAGCCTATATATTTTTTAAAACCCTTAGTTGATATAAAAATAAGCTTAGAGAATGGGATTCTGAATTACAAGCTGTACAATCTCAAATTTTGTTGGTGAAATCTGAAAACATCCCAAACTCTCCAGAAAGTAAAAACAAAATATAGGAATTAAATAAGAAGTATAATGAAATTTTAGTACACAAAACAAATTTAGCACCAGAAAAATTAAAAGTAAATTATTTGGCTACTTCCCCTGGATATTTACATAATTTATCTGCAACAATTAAAATACATTCCAAAGCCAATAATATTAACAATATTTATCATGATGAGATGGGCAAGAGAGTGTCAGATATAGGAGATATTCGTGTTGCATTTAGACATCATCATATGGAACACTTTACAAATGCAAAATTATCTATCGATCAATTAAGTTTGGAAACAATTTCTACCAACATTAAACATCCCTGAAGAACTAAAGTTAGATTTACAAAGACCCATTTCTTATAAAGAAATAACTAATAGGATGAAAAAAAGTAAAAATAATAAAGCCCCAGGATTAGATAGCATAATTATAGAGCTATATAAACTTTTCCCACATCCATAATCTCCCTTTTTCATAAAACATTATTAGAAATCAAGTCACAATAAATAATACCTCCTTCTTGGAAATACTCTTTAATTAATCCAATCCTAAAAGAAAATAAAGAACCAGAACTTTGTACCTCATATAGACCTATATTATTATTAAACAATGATTACAAGATATTTATGTCAATTATAGCATTTAGAATGAAAATTCCATTATCTAAAATAATAGATAATGATCAAACTGGTTTATACACAATAGACATCTCCATAACCATATCAAAAGGATATTTACTCTTATCAATTGCATAAATAGGGAAATTCAAGAAACACTGATAATTGGATTGCACAGAGAGAAGGCTTTTGATTCCTTAAGTTGGAAATATCTATTTAAAATTCTAGTTTTATTTGACTCTCCCCCTCCTTTTGTTCATCTCATAAGAATATATATAAAAATAATTTAGCTTATGTCAAATTAGGTCCTTTCACCTTGGAATCTATTTATCTTTCAAAAGGCTCTAAACAAGGTTGTCCCTTGTCACCTATTTTATTTGCATTGACTATTGACATTTTTGCTGTTTTAATATATAACAATTCAAAAATAAAAGGGGTGGACATTTATGATCAATATAACTCAAAAATAATGCTATTTGCTGACAATATACTACTAAAATTAATTCCACAGAAACTCTAGAGGAATTAGATATATTAATTGAGAAATATTATATGATTTCAGGTCTTCATTTCAATAGATCAAAATCTAATTTTTTTCTAAATAAAAAAGAAAGAAATGCAAGTTAAAGAGAGCCATATCATAGGCAAGCAAGTTTCTACACTAAATTATCTAGGAATTGTTATATGCAAGGATTTGAATTAGTTAATATCAATAAATTGCAATAATATCATTAACATAATTAAAACTTCTGTGGAAAGTGGAATAAAATATTTTTTGACCTTTGAAGATAGACTGCAATTAATAAAAATGGTTTTACTTCCCAATATTTTGTTTGTTGCACTAGCAATTCAGTTGTTTCCTGAGAGACATGTCCTTAAAGAAATAAACACGAGTTTAATAAAATTTCTATGGTTTCCTAAAAGAAATAGTGTAGCCTTAACTCATCACATTAGACAATGGGAACAAGGAGGACTAAACGTTCAAGATATTGAATCCTATATAAAGTCATACATATTTAAAACTGTTATGGAGTGGATAAATCCTAAATCTTCTTCCTACTTTAAAGTATTTCATACTGTTCTATTAACAAATTCAAGATTCAAGATTCACTTTATTGTCATTCAATCGCATGCACCCACAAGTGCGCAGCTGAATGAACTTTTGTCCCTCCAAGCTCAACATTAACCTACAACATTACACATAAAAACAAAACATTACACATTAACAAGAAAAAATAAACATAAAAAACAACAGCCCAAGCTAACTGATGGTGCCAAAACTACAACTGCTGCAATTCAACTCCAGCACCAATACATTCCCGTTTTAGTTTAACTTCAGGCACAAAAATATCAGATGCTGCATCTCCATATTCTGCTCAGCACCACACAGAAACCAGTAATTTAAAAAAGCACTTCGTAGATGTACTTTTGCAGCCAACCATAGGCCCCAATTGTCACTTCCATGCTATGATTCTGTCCTCATCCTCAAGTCACCAGCCACTCTATCACCAACACAGCTTCAAACATCATCCATAACTTCCTCTCACCTCCATTCCAGATTGTCCAACCCAACAAGACACAATCCAATCTCAAAACTCATGCAGGCATACTCCGCATCCGCTTCTGCCACCAACTCGCCAACTCGTACTGAAGACCCCACTTCATGTTCCAAGAAAAACCAAAACATCAGGACGTGACAAACATCACAAACACAACCATTGGCACCAGACACACAGCCGACCATACGAATGACCCACAACTCAACAAAACAGGTAAGTATAACACAAAAAATGTAAGTGCACAACAGGAGGAGGAGAGGCTGCTGCCATCATGGCCCAAGGGCATCTTAGAAGAAGAAGAAATTAAACTACTTTATTTAAAAAAAATGTCAATATCGGATAAAGTCAATAATATGATATTTATTAAGTATTTTTGCAATACAACATAACATGACCTACCAAATTATATTTAATTATTTCTTCAACTCCTTCTGGAAATGTATTACTATAAATATGAATTTTAAAACTTTGGTTTGATCTTTTAATCCCATTTATCATGAAAAAAATTATCCTCACAAAATATATAGAGAAATATTTACTTCTTGGGAACACAAGAACATTATTTGTTGGCAACAATGCATCAAAGAACTAAAAGTTTTAGATATGCAAATGATAAAGAAAATTTATGAAATTCCATCTCAGGACTGGCTAACCCTACAAAGCATCTTAACATATTCCCAGGACTTATGTAGAGTAATTAATAGTTCTTCCTTTACAGATGCTCCAAAACTTATAAATTACCTATATCGAATTATAAATAACTGCAACATGAAGAATGGCATTTCAAATTATATAAAGAATTAATAACTTATAAAACGATACCTAAAGTATCCTACTGGCAACATATCTGTAAAAGTCATTCATTACATCTATCAGAAGAATTCAAATAAAGCATGTTACTATCAATAAAACATACATCTAGTTCACAGTATTGGAAACTTTTTATTAGAAATATTTCCACAGAGCATTTTTAACCCCAGATAAAATTACTAAAATCTGATCTTCCAGAAATGAATTATGTTGAAGATATAAGCAGGAATCTAGAGCTGACTGGAATCATATTTTTTTATGATTGTATTGCCTTTATACCATACTGGAATGGAATCAATAACTTCCTACAGGCCTTATTCAATGAATGTTTTATTTTATCTAAAGCTTTGATTCTGTTGAATGTAAATGAATGTCCTCATATGAACAAATTAAACTTGCATTTACTATGGACAATACTTGCAATTTCTAGAAAATGCATAACCAGAGGATGGAATTCAAAGACAGCACCAACCATGGAAGACTTTTTGACTTTACTGAGGAGTTCAGTATTGATGGAAATCAAAATTAAAGAACTAAGGATTTATCCTAGGCAATTGGTAAACAATCCATGGAAAATGTCTTAGCATTGATTGATACTTTGCAACTAACACCAGATATACTCTGATAACTGCATATTGTTTCATCTGCTCAGTAATTAGGAACCATTTGATATTATTACTGATGTCAGGCTGACTGTAAATATTGTATATAGTTGTTCAAAATGTTATACACAATATACCATGAATGTTTTCATAATATTATTTGAAAATAAAACCTATATGAGTAAAAAAAATAAATAATTCAAACCACTGGTAAGGTTTCACAAAGAAAATGCAACTGCCTCATGATGTTACAGTAAATATTTTAAATGAACAGTTTGAAAAAGATATTGACTAATGTACGCATTTTCTACATTATAGTTGGAAAGGCATTTATTTCATATAAAACTAATAATACTGAGCCATCATATAATGAATAATCAGTTTTATTTTTTATTCAACTTCTGATAATAAAATAATTTAAATTGTTCTAGTTTCATCTCAATAATGATGCAATTATTAATCAAAATGCCTTACTGGATACATCATTAATGAACATTGAATTTCTATCATTTTATTCATTATATGAAAGGCGCAAAATATTTTCTTTTCAGGCAAGCTTGTTAATTCTCAGAGGCTCATTGGTCCTACCAATATCTGTACCTAGCCTCCCTATCTCTTCTGTCCTAGAGGCCAGGCTACTTTGCCAAAAACTGCAGTTTTCTGAACTTGCTTTCATCTCTGACCCACTAGCAAAAGTACTTTGGAAAACGTAATAATGCAGTGAAAATCATTTATTGAAAGTTTAGTGTCATATCACTTTGTCCTTGACTGAAGGTAGGTGAAAGGGAGCAAATGTCTTTATGTTGACATGCAGCAAGCAACTTCAGAGCTCATTTTATGGAGGGGGGGGGGGGTTTCATCTCAATTATTTGAGCTTACTTCTGGTGAAAAATAGTTTGCATTTTGTGTGACAAATTTCATTTTTATGACATGGACTTCAGTTACTTTTGACAGCAAGGGCATAGCACCATCTTATTCAAAAACATTACTTTTACCTTTCTGAAAAGTAATACCTCCTTTTTGTTATTCCTTACCACATTTGTTGATAATACTTTGGGATCTGTCACCCTTCTTACTCGGTGGCAAGCTAGTTAATGTCTGTTTTTTGAGAGCTCAAGCTTCATTTCACACAAGTACTATCTGCACCAAACTATGGATTCTTGTCAGCTAACCAGTGGGTGAGAGTATGGATGCAATTAACACTCCTAACACAATATTTTCTGAAACTGGAATAACTACTTCTGTGCTTTGGCTTCTTCTCTGCTATCCTGGCTCACCTGCCACTCAAACCTCTCTGCTGCTCTCAAGCCTTCAGTGACCTGTGACCCGCCCCGTTCCTCATTTCCCTTGTATAGACCTTTTTGCTACTCACTGTGGTAACATTTATTGTTTTGTGGGAAAGGAAATGTTATTTCTCTTTACATGACGTTTATTATTTTTCATCTTTTCATTCATTCAGTCAGTCTTAAATACCTGTTTTAAAATGTTAAGGGTTAAGGGGAGCTGAACTTCATATTCTGGCACTTAGTGGATGTAAGACAGAGAAATTAATGCTGGATAGGATGCCAGAATACCATAGGACACACAGACACACACACACACACACACACACACACACACACACACACACACACACACACACACACACACACCACACACGCTTAAAGGCAGATGTCCTTCTATACTCGTGCTGCAGTATTCTAACATGTGGGATCCTCTGGCCAAGGTGACCCGAACGTCTGGCTCATACATACATGCATACATATAAATATTTCAAGCATGGGCATTAATGCCCTTCTAGCTTGCCAATGTACCAAAACACTTGTTCCCATAATAAGAATCCAGGCTGCTCTTAAAACTATCTAAACTAGCACATGCTTAAATGTAATTTGGTAGTCTGTTCCATGCATCAGCTACACTGTCAGAGAACCAATTAGTACACTTCTCATTCATATATAATCTTCTTCATAGGTTGTCTGGTGATTCTCTAGTACTTTTTGTTAACCCCAAACATTCCCAGAGGTAGTTGTCACTAAATGGCCTATATTCCTGAATAAGATCTCTTCTTAAATATCTGTAAGAGACACTGTACAAGTTCAGATATTTTAGTCTTTCATAACAACTTAAATTTTCACATCCATGGATACCCTTGGTAAATTTCCATTGTACTCTTTCCAGTTTATTCATGCTTGTTTTCTTATAGGGTTTCCATATAGTTATTCCATACTCAAGTTTGGATCTAATATAACTAACAAACAATGACTTCATTATTTTTGATTTCCTAGACTTTATAATTTTTTTATACAACCTATAGTTCTATAGCTATCATTAACCAATTGGTTGATATAATTAGAGAAACACATAGCTGAATCTACCCATATACCCAGGTCCTTAAATAAGTCTACAGTTTTAATCACAGTGTGCTGTATTAAATATTAAATATTCACCTTTTAATTTATGTCTACCATATCTCATATGCTTAGTTTTTGATGGTTGTATCAGCATATTATTCTCCTGTGCCCAAATGGTCAATTTAGTCAAGTTATTTTGCAGACATTCCTTATCTGTAAAACATGTAATCAGTTTACCCAGTTTCAGGTCATTTGCATACAGACAACAGAACACCTCAGATGAAAAGGTTAGGTCTGAAAGATACAATCTAAACAAGTAAGGTCCGAGGACAGAGCCCTGTGGGATACCCTGACTGTAACCGAGTATTTCACCTGTCCAGTTGCTGTATGATACTTGCCATTCAGCTATCCATTTTATCAAGAGTACCTAGTTGTACTAATTTATTGATCAGTGTTATATGTATGACCCTGTCAAGTGCTGAAGTTAAATCTATATAAATTACATTGTAACACAATTTTTCTTTCATAGCTGTTATTATATTGTTATAGACATCCCCGGGATTCATGAAGCTCAGGGCAAGGACGGCGATAGCCTTGCGCCGACCATGCAGTGTAGAGATGGTGCAGCAGCACCACATGCTTATTAATGAAGGTGCACTGCCGTAATGGCCATGTGTATAGGAAATGTACATGAGTGCAGGGGGCGTGTCCAAGCACGGAGGCATGAACATGTCAGCTGCATACGCGCAACCTAAAATGCTGACTAGTACAGCCTGCCTCTAATAGTAATCACTCCTGTCAGTGTCCATGGATACTGAAATGTATGCAAAGCATACAAGACAGTTTTGTGAACACCAAAATAAAAAGTAAATACAAAGGCACGTAGTTGAATATTGAGTCCCCGTCCCTCGAACAAATGACATTTAAAACCCTGAGCTAGTATTCCATTGTAGTGTCAATAGTTATACCAAGTGGAAGTGAAATGCATCGTATTAGCGTGCTGCCAATTGCTAAGCCTAGCCCAATGGTTAGGGTTACCACCTGTCCCACATTGTGAGGGACATTCCCCCTCTGGGCAGTTGTGTCCATACCAAAACCATTATAAATGTCAAATGTCCTGCAATTGTAGGACATAATTATGTCCCATATTTTATGTAATAGTCCCATACAATACGTATTTCCATATGTAAAATACCTAAATGTTACAAGTAACAGAATAAGCAACTAAACTGCTACAACAATAAGCTTATATTTAGTCATAAAACTAAAGTACTATCCTTTGTACTGACCATGGGTATGTGTTGGCCTGTAAAATCTGATGTGTCCTGAAAATGCCCATCCTGGTCACATGAAAGGGTGGCAACCCTACCAATAGTCAGAGCATTCGCCCAATATCTGCCCATTCACGGTCCAAGTTGTCCTTGTCAGGATGGCCCAAAGATGAATGGGTATTACTCGGGTCTACCTACCATGTCATGAATGATAAGTATTTGCGTGAACCTATGTGCATGAAGTACAGTATGTGGATGATCAGAAATGCTAGGGTACTCCTCCCAACCATATTGGTACCAGTGATATGTAGTATACGCAATGTGTTCTGTTGACTGTGCCATGGGCCTTCAACCAGAGAAGGGATGGATGGTGTCTGTGGAATATGGGTGTGGGGGGTGACGGGTAATGTAAGAATTCGCCAAGGGGAGACTGGGTTGGATGCACAGTAGGTGAACTGGAGGTGTACGAGGGAGCAGTGGGTGAATCAGAAAGATAACCAAAGAACAAATATTCACATCCACAATACAACCTGACAGGCCATACTGTAGAACACAATCCCACAAACATATGAACATTAAAATGTGTGATACACATGTACAGAAACGTTACCGGCACATACCCACATAATGGTCTGGCCTGAACTGAGCCATCCAACCCCAACACACCTGGAAACATAACTGAATACCCATCACCACCTCCACAGCACACCCCCCCCTCCTGAACGTCCACCAGAACCACCCATACTCGGTCTGCTAGCTAGGCGCAGCCATATCTGCACATAGTCACCCCTAATCATATCTAGTAGGCAGTCTCACCCTAGGCAGTCTCAGGATTGCAAACTATGTATCCCTTGCATGTATAACCCTACCTTATTTCCGTAAAGCTAAAGGAATCGAGGTCATCGGTCCCCACAATTTTTGAATATCCCTCATGGGATAAGTAACTGTTATAAACATTAGACTTGGTGTCACGACATGATGTCCAGTCCTGTAAACATCTGGGCACACGTTTTATGAGCAGTAGTTGTACACACGACTGCTCAGCCTCCAGCTGGACATGTAGAACCTATGACCCAGGATTAAACACCTGACTGTGATGCATGTCTCCCCACGTGCATTATCAGGAATATATACCTTGCACATTTGCATAGTGGCAGTCAGATATAGGGTGATTAGGGTGCTTTAAAACAGATGTAAGTAGGGTTACCACCTGTCAAACTTTGCGAGGGGCAGTCCCTTTTTGTGCAGTTGTGTCCTGACCAATAATAATACAATGGCAAATGTCCTGTGATTGTAGGAAATACTTATGTCCCATATTTCATGTAACAGTTGCATAAAACAGTTATTTCTGTATGTAAAATACTTAAATGTTACAAGAAACAGAATAAGCAACTAAACTGCTGCAAGAATAAGCTTTCATTTAGGGAAATAAGTAAAGTTCTAAGCTTTGCACTGACCATGGGTATGTGTCGCCCTGTAAAATCTGATCTGTGTTCCGAAAATGCCCCACTTTGGCCATTTGAAAAGGTAGCAACCCTAGACGTAACCAGGTATCTAAGTGTGTATGTGCGATGGTAAGTGGCGGAGATTCAACAGCATGGGAAATGTAAATAAACATGTAGGTGTATATGCATGTGTATTTACAGACCAATATTTTATGTACATATATATATATATATATATATATATATATATATATATATATATATA